>NW_021143948.1:0-75284 GCF_004193775.1 Glycine soja
GTTCAATTTCGAGTGTGTCGATATAGTATGCGCCTGAATCGGACATCCGAGTGAAAAGTTATGACCGTTTGAATTTCTCGAGAGCTTCCGTTGTTCAATTTCGAGCGTCTCGATATAGTATGCGCCTGAGTCAGACCTCCGAGTTAAAAGTTATGACCATTTGAATTTCTCGAGTGCTTCCGTTGTTCAATTTCGAGCGTCTCGATATATTATGCGCCTGAATTGGACCTCTGAGTGAAAAGTTATGACCATTTGAATTGTTCAAGAGCTTCCATTGTTCAATTTCAAGCGTCTCGATATAGTATGCGCCTGAGTCGGACCTCCGAGTTAAAGGTTATGACCATTTGAATTTTTCGAGAGCTTCCGTTGTGCAATTTCGAGCGTCTCGATATATTATGCGCCTTAATCAGACCTCCTAGTTAAAAGTTATGACCACTTGAATTTCTCGAGAGCTTTGGTTGTTAAATTTCGAGTATCTTTATATATTATGCGCCTGAATCGGACCTCCGAGTGAAAAGTTATGACAATTTGAATTTCTCGAGAGCTTCCGTTGTTGAATTTCTAGCATCTCGATATATTATGCGCTTGAATCGGACCTGCATCTTAAAGGTTAGGACCATTTGAATTTCTCGAGAGCTTCCGTTGTTCAATGTCGAGCTCCTCTATATGTGATGCGCCTAAATCGGACATCCGAGTTACAAGTTATAACAATTTGAATTTCTCGAGAGCTTCCGTTGTTCAATTTCGAGCGTCTCAATATATTATGCGCATAAATTGGACCTTCGAGTGAAAAGTTATGACCATTTGAATTTCTCAAGAGCTTCCATTGTTCAATTACGAGCGTATTGATATATTATGCTCCTGAATCGGACCTCCGAGTTAAAAGTTATGACCCTTTGAATTTCTCGAGAGCTTCCGTTGTTCAATTTCGAGCGTCTCGATATAGTATGCGCCTGAGTCGGACCTCCGAGTTAAAAGTTATGACCATTTGAATTTCTCGAGTGCTTCCGTTGTTCAATTTCGAGCGTCTCGATATATTATGCGCTTGAATTGGACCTCCGAGTGAAAAGTTATGACCATTTGAATTGTTCAAGAGCTTCCATTGTTCAATTTCGAGCGTCTCGATATAGTATGCGCCTGAGTCGGACCTCCGAGTTAAAGGTTATGACCATTTGAATTTTTCGAGAGCTTCCGTTGTCAATTTCGAGCGTCTCGATATATTATGCGCCTCAATCAGACCTCCAAGTTAAAAGTTATGACCACTTGAATTTCTCGAGAGCTTTGGTTGTTCAATTTCGAGTATCTTTATATATTATGCGCCTGAATCGGACCTCCGAGTGAAAAGTTATGACAATTTGAATTTCTCTAGAGCTTCCGTTGTTCAATTTCTAGCATCTCGATATATTATGCACTTGAATCGGACCTGCATGTGAAAGGTTATGACCATTTGAATTTCTCGAGAGCTTCCGTTGTTCAATTTTGAGCTCCTCTATATGTGATGCCCCTAAATCGGACATCCGAGTTACAAGTTATAACAATTTGAATTTCTCGAGAGCTTCCGTTGTTCAATTTCGAGCGTCTCAATATATTATGCGCTTAAATTGGACCTTCGAGGGAAAAGTTATGGTCATTTGAATTTCTCAAGAGCTTCCATTGTTCAATTACGAGCGTATTGATATATTATGCACCTGAATCGGACCTCCGAGTTAAAAGTTATGACCCTTTGAATATCTCGAGAGCTTCCTTTGTTATATTTCGAGCGTCTCGATATATTATGTGCCTTAATCGGACCTCCGAGTTAAAAGTTATGACCACTTGAATTTCTCGAGAGCTTCCGTTGTTCAATTTCAAGCATCTCGATATATTATGCGCCTGATGCGGAACTCCGAGTGAAAGGTTATGACCATTTGAATTTCACGAGAGCTTCCGTTGTTCAATTTCGAGCGTCTTGATATATTATGTGTCTGAATCGGACCTTCGAGTTAAAAGTTATGACCATTTGAATTTCACGAGAACTTCCGTTGTTCAATTTCAGGCGTCTTGATATATTATGCGCCTGAATCGGACCTTCGAGTGAAAGGTTATGACCATTTGAATTTCTCGAGAGCTTCCGTTGTTCAATTTCGAGAGTCTTGATATATTTTGCGCCTGAATCGGACATCCGAGTTAAAAGTTAAGACCATTTGAATTTCACGAGAGCTTCCGTTGTTCAATTTCAAGGGTCCCGATATTTTATGCGCCTGACTCGGACCTCCGAGTGAAAGGTTATGACCATTTGAATTTGTCGAGAGCTTCCGTTGTTCAATTTTGAGCGTCACGATATATTATACGCCTGAATCGGACATCCGAGTGAAAAGTTATGACCATTTGAATTTCCCGAGAGCTTCCGTAGTTCAATTTCGAACGTCTTGATATATGATGCGCCTGAATCTGACCTCCGAGTTAAAAGTTATGACCATTTGAATTTCTCGAGAGCTTCCGTTGTTCAATTTCGAGCGTCTCAATATATTATGCCCCTGAATCTAACCTCCGAGTGAAACGTTAGGACCATTTAAATTTCTCGAGAGCTTCCTTTGTTCAATTTCGAGCATCTCGATATATTATGCGCCTGAATCGGACCTCCGAGTGAAAAGTTACGACCATTTGAATTGCTCAAGAGCTTCCATTGTTCAATTTCGAGCGTCTCGATATAGTATGCGCCTGAATCGGACCTCCGAGTTAAAAGTTATGACCATTTGAATTTCTCGAGTGCTTCCGTTGTTCAATTTCGAGCGTCTCGATATAGTATGCGCCTGAGTCAGACCTCCGAGTTAAAAGTTATGACCATTTGAATTTCTCGAGTGCTTCCGTTGTTCAATTTCTAGCATCTCGATATATTATGCACTTGAATCGGACCTGCATGTGAAAGGTTATGACCATTTGAATTTCTCGAGAGCTTCCGTTGTTCAATTTTGAGCTCCTCTATATGTGATGCCCCTAAATCGGACATCCGAGTTACAAGTTATAACAATTTGAATTTCTCGAGAGCTTCCGTTGTTCAATTTCGAGCGTCTCACTATATTATGCGCTTAAATTGGACCTTCGAGTGAAAAGTTATGATCATTTGAAGTTGTCAAGAGCTTCCATTGTTCAATTACGAGCGTATTGATATATTATGCACCTGAATCGGACCTCCGAGTTAAAAGTTATGACCCTTTGAATATCTCGAGAGCTTCCTTTGTTATATTTCGAGCGTCTCGATATATTATGTGCCTTAATCGGACCTCCGAGTTAAAAGTTATGACCACTTGAATTTCTCGAGAGCTTTCGTTGTTCAATTTCAAGCATCTCGATATATTATGCGCCTGATGCGGAACTCCGAGTGAAAGGTTATGACCATTTGAATTTCACAAGAGCTTCCGTTGTTTAATTTCGAGCGTCTTGATATATTATGTGCCTGAATCGGACCTTCGAGTTAAAAGTTATGACCATTTGAATTTCACGAGAGCTTCCGTTGTTCAATTTCAAGGGTCTCGATATATTATGCGCCTGAATCGGACCTCTGTTTGAAAAGTTATGACCATTTGAATTTCTCTAGAGCTTCCGTTGTTCAATTTCGAGCGTCACGATATATTATGCGCCTGAATCGGACATCCGAGTGAAAAGTTATGACCATTTGAATTTCTCGAGAGCTTCCGTTGTTCAATTTCGAGCGTCTCGAAATATTATTCGACTGAATCTGACATCCAGTGAAAAGTTATGACCATTTGAATTTCTCGAGATCTTCCGTTATTCAATTTCGATAGTCTCGATATATTATTCGCCTGAATCGGACCTCCGAGTGAAAAGTTATGACCATTTGATTTTCTCGAGAGCTTCCATTGCTCAATTTTGAGGTTCTGGATATATTATGCGCCTGAATCGGACCTCCGAGTGAAAAGTTATGACCGTTTGAATTTCTCGAGAGCTTCCGTTGTTCAATTTTGAGCGTCTCGATATATTATGCGCCTGAATCGGACCTCCGAGTGAAAAGTTATGACCACTTGAATTTCTCGAGAGCTTTCGTTGTTCAATTTCAAGCATCTCGATATATTATGCGCCTGATGCGGAACTCCGAGTGAAAGGTTATGACCATTTGAATTTCACAAGAGCTTCCGTTGATTAATTTCGAGCGTCTTGATATATTATGTGCCTGAATCGGACCTTCGAGTTAAAAGTTATGACCATTTGAATTTCACGAGAGCTTCCGTTGTTCAATTTCAAGGGTCTCGATATATTATGCGCCTGAATCGGACCTCTGTTTGAAAAGTTATGACCATTTGAATTTCTCTAGAGCTTCCGTTGTTCAATTTCGAGCGTCACGATATATTATGCGCCTGAATCGGACATCCGAGTGAAAAGTTATGACCATTTGAATTTCTCGAGAGCTTCCGTTGTTCAATTTCGAGCGTCTCGAAATATTATTCGACTGAATCTGACATCCAGTGAAAAGTTATGACCATTTGAATTTCTCGAGATCTTCCGTTATTCAATTTCGATAGTCTCGATATATTATGCGCCTGAATCGGACCTCCGAGTGAAAAGTTATGACCATTTGATTTTCTCGAGAGCTTCCATTGCTCAATTTTGAGGTTCTGGATATATTATGCGCCTGAATCGGACCTCCGAGTGAAAAGTTATGACCGTTTGAATTTCTCGAGAGCTTCCGTTGTTCAATTTTGAGCGTCTCGATATATTATGCGCCTGAATCGGACCTCCGAGTGAAAAGTTATGACCACTTGAATTTCTCGAGAGCTTTCGTTGTTCAATTTCAAGCATCTCGATATATTATGCGCCTGATGCGGAACTCCGAGTGAAAGGTTATGACCATTTGAATTTCACAAGAGCTTCCGTTGATTAATTTCGAGCGTCTTGATATATTATGTGCCTGAATCGGACCTTCGAGTTAAAAGTTATGACCATTTGAATTTCACGAGAGCTTCCGTTGTTCAATTTCAAGGGTCTCGATATATTATGCGCCTGAATCGGATCTCCGAGTGAAAAGTTATGACCATTTGAATTTCTGGAGAGCTTCCGTTGTTCAATTTCGAGCGTCTCGATATATTATGCGCCTGAATCTGACCTCCGAGTGAAAAGTTTTGACCATTTTGAATTTCTCGAGAGCTTCCGTTGTACAATTTCGAGCATCTCTATATGTGATGCGCCTGCATCGGACCACCGAGTTTAAAGTTATGACCATTTGAATTTCACCAGAGCTTCCGTTGTTCAATTTCGAGCGTCTCGATATATTATGCGCCTGAATCTGACCTCCGGGTGAAAAGTTATGACCATTTGAATCTCTCGAGAGTTTACTTTATTCAATTCCGAGCGTCTCTATATGTGATGCGCCTGAATCGGACCTCCGATTGAAAAGTAATGGCCATTTGAATTTCTTGAGAGCTTCCATTGCTCAATTACGAGGGTTTCGATATATAATGCGCCTGAATCGGACCTCCTAGTGAAAAGTTATGACCATTTGAATTTCTGGAGAGCTTCCGTTGTTCAATTTCGAGGGTCTCGATATATTATGCGCCTGAATCTGACCTCCGAGTGAAAAGTTTTGACCATTTTGAATTTCTCGAGAGCTTCCGTTGTTCAATTTCGAGCATCTCTATATGTGATGCGCCTACATCGGAACTCCGAGTTTAAAGTTATGACCATTTTGAATTTCTCGAGACCTTCCGTTGTACAATTTCGAGCATCTCTATATGTGATGCGCCAGCATCGGACCTCCGAGTTTAAAGTTATGACCATTTGAATTTCACGAGAGCTTCCGTTGTTCAATTTCGAGCGTCTCGATATATTATGCGCCTGAATCTGACCTCCGTGTGAAAAGTTATGACCATTTGAATTTCTCGAGAGCTTTCGTTGTTCAATTCCGAGCGTCTCTATATGTGATGCGCCTGAATCAGACCTCCGATTGAAAAGTTATGACAATTTGAATTTCTCTAGAGCTTCAGTTGTTCAATTTTGAGTGTCTCGATATATTATGCGCCTGAATCGGACCTCCCAGTCAAAAGTTATGACCATTTGAATTTCTCGAGAGCTTAAGTTGTTCAATTTCGAGCATCTCCATATGTGATGCGCCTGCATCGGAACTCCGAGTTAAAAGTTATGACCATTTGAATTTCTCGAGAGCTTCTGTTGTTCAATTTCGAGCGTCTCGATATATTATGCGCCTGAATCTGACCTCCGAGTTAAAAGTTATGACCATTTGAATTTCTCGAGAGCTTCCATTTTTCAATTTCGGGCGTCTTGATATATTATGCCCCTGAATCAGACCTCCGAGTGAAAAGTTATGACCATTTGAATTTCTCAAGATCTTCCATATTCAATTTCGAGCATCTCGATATATTATGCGCCTAAATAGGACCTCCCAGTCAAAAGTTATGACCTTTAGAATTTCTCGAGAGCTTCAGTTGTTAAATTTTGAGCGTCTCTATATGTGATGCGCCTGAATCGGACCTCCGATTGAAAAGTAATGACCATTTGAATTTCCCGAGAGCTTACGTTGTTCAATTCCGAGGGTCTCTATATGTGATGCGCCTGAATCGGACCTCCGATTCAAAAGTAATGACCATTTGAATTTCTCGAGAGCTTCCATTGCTCAATTTCGAGGGTCTCGATATATTATGCGCTTGAATCGAACCTTTGAGTGAAAAGTTATGAACATTTGAATTTCTGAAGAGCTTCCGTTGTTCAATTTCGAGCGTCTCATTATACAATGCGCCTGAATTGGACCTCCGAGTGAAAAGTAATGACCATTTGAATTTCTCAAGAGCTTCCGTTGTTCAATTTCGGGAGTCTCGATATATTATGCGCCTGAATCGGATCTCCGAGTGAAAAGTTATGACCATTTGAATTTCTGAAGAGCTTCCGTTGTTCAATTTCGAGCGTCTCGATATATTATGCGCCTGAATCTGACCTCCGAGTGAAAAGTTTTGACCATTTTAAATTTCTCGAGAGCTTCCGTTGTACAATTTCGAGCATCTCTATATGTGATGCGCCTGCATCGGACCACCGAGTTTAAAGTTATGACCATTTGAATTTCACCAGAGCTTCCGTTGTTCAATTTCGAGCGTCTCGATATATTATGCGCCTGAATCTGACCTCCGGGTGAAAAGTTATGACCATTTGAATCTCTCGAGAGTTTACTTTATTCAATTCCGAGCGTCTCTATATGTGATGCGCCTGAATCGGACCTCCGATTGAAAAGTAATGGCCATTTGAATTTCTTGAGAGCTTCCATTGCTCAATTACGAGGGTTTCGATATATTATGCGCCTGAATCGGACCTCCTAGTGAAAAGTTATGACCATTTGAATTTCTGGAGAGCTTCCGTTGTTCAATTTCGAGGGTCTCGATATATTATGCGCCTGAATCTGACCTCCGAGTGAAAAGTTTTGACCATTTTGAATTTCTCGAGAGCTTCCGTTGTTCAATTTCGAGCATCTCTATATGTGATGCGCCTGCATCGGAACTCCGAGTTTAAAGTTATGACCATTTTGAATTTCTCGAGACCTTCCGTTGTACAATTTCGAGCATCTCTATATGTGATACGCCAGCATCGGACCTCCGAGTTTAAAGTTATGACCATTTGAATTTCACGAGAGCTTCCGTTGTTCAATTTCGAGCGTCTCGATATATTATGCGCCTGAATCTGACCTCCGTGTGAAAAGTTATGACCATTTGAATTTCTCGAGAGCTTACGTTGTTCAATTCCGAGCGTCTCTATATGTGATGCGCCTGAATCGGACCTCCGATTGAAAAGTTATGACAATTTGAATTTCTCTAGAGCTTCAGTTGTTCAATTTTGAGTGTATCGATATATTATGCGCCTGAATCGGACCTCCCAGTCCAAAGTTATGACCATTTGAATTTCTCGAGAGCTTCAGTTGTTCAATTTCAAGCATCTCCATATGTGATGCGCCTGCATCGGAACTCCGAGTTAAAAGTTATGACCATTTGAATTTCTCGAGAGCTTCTGTTGTTCAATTTCGAGCGTCTCGATATATTATGCGCCTGAATCTGACCTCCGAGTTAAAAGTTATGACCATTTGAATTTCTCGAGAGCTTCCATTTTTCAATTTCGGGCGTCTTGATATATTATGCCCCTGAATCAGACCTCCGAGTGAAAAGTTATGACCATTTGAATTTCTCAAGATCTTCCATATTCAATTTCGAGCATCTCGATATATTATGCGCCTAAATAGACCTCCCAGTCAAAAGTTATGACCATTTGAATTTCTCGAGAGCTTCCGTTGTTCAATTTCGAGCGTCTCGAAATATTATTCGACTGAATCTGACATCCAGTGAAAAGTTATGACCATTTGAATTTCTCGAGATCTTCCGTTATTCAATTTCGATAGTCTCGATATATTATGCGCCTGAATCTGACCTCCGAGTGAAAAGTTATGACAATTTAAATTTCTCGAGAGCTTCCGTTGTTCAATTTCGAGAGTCTCGATATTTTATGCGCCTAAATCTGACCTCCGAGTGAAAAGTTCTTACCATTTCAATTTCTCGACAGCTTCCGTTGTTCAATATCGGGCGTCTCGATATATTATGCGCCTGAATCGGACCTCCGAGTGAAAAGTTATGACCATTTGAATTTCTCGAGAGCTTCCGTTGTTTAATTTCGAGTTTCTCTATATGTGATGCGCTTGAATCGGACCTCCGTGTTAAAAGTTATCACCATTTGAATTTCTCGAGAGCTTCCGTTGCTCAATTTCGAGCATCTCTATATGTGATGCGCCTGCATCGGACCTCCGAGTGAAAATTTATGACCATTTGAATTTCTCGAGAGCTTCCGTTGTTCAATTTCGAGCATCTCTATATGTGATGCACCTGAATCAAACCTCTGAGTTAAAAGTTATGACCATTTGAATTTCACGAGAGCTTCTGTTGTTCAATTTCGAGCGTCTCGATATATTATGCGCCTTAATCGAACCTCCGAGTAAAAAGTTATAAACCTTTGAATTTCTCGAGAGCTTCCGTTTTTCAATTTCGAGTGTCTCGATATAGTATGCGCCTGAATCGGACATCCGAGTGAAAAGTTATGACCATTTGAATTTCTCGAGAGCTTCCGTTGTTCAATTTCGGGCGTCTGGATATATTATGCGCCTGAATCGGACCTCGGAGTGAAAAGTTATGACCAATTGAATTTCTCAAGATCTTCCATTGTTCAATTTCAAGCATCTCGATATATTTTGCGCCTGAATCAGACCTCCGAGTTAACAGTTACGACCATTTGAATTTCTCGAGAGCTTCCGTTGTTCAATTTCGAGCATCTCTATATGTGATGCGCCTGAATCGGACCTCCAATTGAAAAGTAATGACCATTTGAATTTCTTGAGAGCTTCCGTTGCTCAATTACTAGGGTCTCGACATATTATGCGCCGGAATCTGACCTCCGGGTGAAAAGTTATGACCATTTGAATTTCTTGAGGGCTTCCGTTGTTCAATTTCGGGCGTCTCGATATATTATGCCCCTGAATAAGACCTCCGAGTGAAAAGTTATGACCATTTGAATTTCTCAAGATCTTCCATATTCAATTTCGACCATCTCGATATATTTTGCGCCTAAATAGGACCTCCCAATCAAAAGTTATGCCCTTTTGAATTTCTCGAGAGCTTCAGTTGTTAAATTTCGAGCGTCCCTATATGTGATGCACCTTAATCGGACCTCCGATTGAAAAGTAATGACCATTTGAATTTCTCGAGAGCTTACGTTGTTCAATTCCGAGCGTCTCTATATGTGATGCGCCTGAATCGGACCTCCGATTGAAAAGTAATGACCATTTGAATTTCTCGAGAGCTTCCATTGCTCAATTTCGAGGGTCTCGATATATTATGCGCTTGAATCGAACCTTTGAGTAAAAAGTTATGAACATTTGAATTTCTGAAGAGCTTCCACTGCTCAATTTCGAGGGTCTCATTATATTATGCGCCTGAATCGGACCTCCGAGTTAAAAGTTATGATCATTTGAATTTCACGAGAGCTTCCGTTGTTCAATTTCGAGCGTCTCGATATATTATGCGCCTGAATCTGACCTCCGTGTGAAAAGTTATGACCATTTGAATTTCTCGAGAGCTTACGTTGTTCAATTCCGAGCGTCTCTATATGTGATGCGCCTGAATCGGACCTCCGATTGAAAAGTAATGACCATTTGAATTTCTAGAGAGCTTCCATTGCTCAATTTCGAGGGTCTCGATATATTATGCGCTTGAATCGAACCTTTGAGTGAAAAGTTATGAACATTTGAATTTCTCGAGAGCTTCCGTTGTTCAATTTCGGGTGTCTTGATATAATATGCGCCTGAATCAGACCTCCAAGTGAAAAGTTATGACAAATTGAATTTCTAAAGTTCTTCCATTGTTCAATTTCAAGCATCTCCATATGTGATGCGCCTGCATCGGAACTCCGAGTTAAAAGTTATGGCCATTTGAATTTCTCGAGAGCTTCCGTTGTTCAATTCCGAGCGTCTCTATATGTGATACGCCTGAATCGGACCTTCGAGTGAAAATTTATGACCATTTGAATTTCTCGAGAGTTTCCGTTGTTGAATTTCGAGCATCTCTATATGTGATGCGCCTGCATCAGACTTCCGAGTGAAAAGTTATGACCATTTGAATTTCTCGAGAGCTTCCGTAGTTCAATTTCGGGCGTCTCGATATATTATGCCCCTGAATCGGACCTCCGAGTTAAAAGTTATGACCATTTGAATTTCTCGAGAGCTTCCGTTGTTCAATTTCGGGCGTCTCGATATATTATGCCCCTGAATAAGACCTCCGAGTGAAAAGTTATGACCATTTGAATTTCTCAAGATCTTCCATAGTTCAATTTCGGGCGTCTCGATATATTATGCCCCTGAATCTGACCTCCGTGTGAAAAGTTATGACCATTTGAATTTCTCGAGAGCTTACGTTGTTCAATTCCGAGCATCTCTATATGTGATGCGCCTGCATCAGACTTCCGAGTGAAAAGTTATGACCATTTGAATTTCTCGAGAGCTTCCGTAGTTCAATTTCGGGCGTCTCGATATATTATGCCCCTGAATCGGACCTCCGAGTTAAAAGTTATGAAGATTTGAATTTCTCGAGAGCTTCCGTAGTTCAATTTCGGGCGTCTCGATATATTATGCCCCTGAATCGGACCTCCGAGTGAAAAGTTATGACCATTTGAATTTCTCGAGAGCTTCCGTAGTTCAATTTCGGGCGTCTCGATATATTATGCCCCTGAATCTGACCTCCGTGTGAAAAGTTATGACCATTTGAATTTCTCGAGAGCTTACGTTGTTCAATTCCGAGCGTCTCTATATCTGATGCGCCTGAATCGGACCTCCGATTGAAAAGTTATGACAATTTGAATTTCTCTAGAGCTTCAATTGTTCAATTTTGCGTGTCTCGATATATTATGCGCCTGAATCGGACCTCCCAGTCAAAAGTTATGACCATTTGAATTTCTCGAGAGCTTCAGTTGTTCAATTTCGAGCATCTCCATATGTGATGCACTTGCATCGGAACTCCGAGTTAAAAGTTATGACCATTTGACTTTCTCGAGAGCTTCCGTTGTTCAATTTCGAGCGTCTCGATATATTATGTGCCTGAATCTAACCTCAGAGTGAAAAGTTATGAACATTTGAATTTCTCGAGAGCTTCCGTTGTTCAATTTCGGGTGTCTTGATATAATATGCGCCTGAATCAGACCTCCAAGTGAAAAGTTATGACAAATTGAATTTCTAAAGTTCTTCCATTGTTCAATTTCAAGCATCTCCATATGTGATGCGCCTGCATCGGAACTCCGAGTTAAAAGTTATGGCCATTTGAATTTCTCGAGAGCTTCCGTTGTTCAATTCCGAGCGTCTCTATATGTGATACGCCTGAATCGGACCTTCGAGTGAAAATTTATGACCATTTGAATTTCTCGAGAGTTTCCGTTGTTGAATTTCGAGCATCTCTATATGTGATGCGCCTGCATCAGACTTCCGAGTGAAAAGTTATGACCATTTGAATTTCTCGAGAGCTTCCGTAGTTCAATTTCGGGCGTCTCGATATATTATGCCCCTGAATCGGACCTCCGAGTTAAAAGTTATGACCATTTGAATTTCTCGAGAGCTTCCGTTGTTCAATTTCGGGCGTCTCGATATATTATGCCCCTGAATAAGACCTCCGAGTGAAAAGTTATGACCATTTGAATTTCTCAAGATCTTCCATATTCAATTTCGACCATCTCGATATATTTTGCGCCTAAATAGGACCTCCCAGTCAAAAGTTATGACCTTTTGAATTTCTCGAGAGCTTCAGTTGTTAAATTTCGAGCGTCTCTATATGTGATGCACCTTAATCGGACCTCCGATTGAAAAGTAATGACCATTTGAATTTCTCGAGAGCTTACGTTGTTCAATTCCGAGCGTCTCTATATGTGATGCGCCTGAATCGGACCTCCGATTGAAAAGTAATGACCATTTGAATTTCTCGAGAGCTTCCATTGCTCAATTTCGAGGGTCTCGATATATTATGCGCTTGAATCGAACCTTTGAGTGAAAAGTTATGAACATCTGAATTTCTGAAGAGCTTTCGTTGTTCAATTTCGAGCGTCTCATTATATTATGCGCCTGAATCGGACCTCCGAGTTAAAAGTTATGATCATTTGAATTTCACGAGAGCTTCCGTTGTTCAATTTCGATTGTCTCGATATATTATGCGCCTGAATCTGACCTCCGTGTGAAAAGTTATGACCATTTTAATTTCTCGAGAGCTTACGTTGTTCAATTCCGAGCGTCTCTATATGTGATGCGCCTGAATCGGACCTCCGATTGAAAAGTTATGACAATTTGAATTTCTCTAGAGCTTCAATTGTTCAATTTTGAGTGTCTCGATATATTATGCGCCTGAATCGGACCTCCCAGTCAAAAGTTATGACCATTTGAATTTCTCGAGAGCTTCAGTTGTTCAATTTCGAGAATCTCCATATCTGATGCGCCTGCATCGGAACTCCGAGTTAAAAGTTATGACCATTTGAATTTCTCGAGAGCTTCTGTTGTTCAATTTCGAGCTTCTCGATATATTATGCGCCTGAATCTGACCTCCGAGTGAAAAATCATGACCATTTGAATTTCTTGAGAGCTTCCGTTGTTCAATTTCGGGCGTCTCGATATATTATGCCCCTGAATCAGACCTCCGAGTGAAAAGTTATGACCATTTGAATTTCTCAAGATCTTCCATATTCAATTTCGAGCATCTCGATATATTTTGCGCCTGAATAGGACATCCCAGTCAAAAGTTATGACCTTTCGAATTACTCGAGAGCTTCCGTTGTTCAATTTCGGGAGTCTCGATATACTATGCTCCTGAATCGGACCTCCGATTGAAAAGCAATGACTATTTGAATTTCTCGAGAGCTTACGTTGTTCAATTCCGAGCGTCTCGATATATTATGCGCCTGAATTGGACCTCCTAGTAAAAAGTTATGGCCGTTTGAATTTCTCGAGAGCTTCCGTTGTTCAATTTCTAGTGTCTCGATATAGTATGCGCCTGAATCGGACATCCGAGTGAAAAGTTATGACCATTTGAATTTCTCGAGAGCTTCAATTTTTCAATTTCGAGCATCTCCATATGTGATGCACCTGCATCGGAACTCCGAGTTAAAAGTTATGACCATTTGACTTTCTCGAGAGCTTCCGTTGTTCAATTTCGAACGTCTCGATATATTATGTGCCTGAATCTGCCCTCTGAGTGAAAAGTTATGAACATTTGAATTTGTCGAGAGCTTCCGTTGTTCAATTTCGGGTGTGTTGATATAATATGCCCCTGAATCAGACCTCCAAGTGAAAAGTTATGACAAATTGAATTTCTAAAGTTCTTCCATTGTTCAATTTCAAGCATCTCCATATGTGATGCGCCTGCATCGGAACTCCGAGTTAAAAGTTATGGCCATTTGAATTTCTCGAGAGCTTCCGTTGTTCAATTCCGAGCGTCTCTATATGTGATACGCCAGAATCGGACCTTCGAGTGAAAATTTATGATCATTTGAATTTATCGAGAGTTTCCGTTGTTGAATTTCGAGCATCTCTATATGTGATGCGCCTGCATCAAACTTCCGAGTGAAAAGTTATGACCATTTGAATTTCTCGAGAGCTTCCGTTGTTCAATTTCGGGCGTCTCGATATATTATGCCCCTGAATCGGACCTCCGAGTGAAAAGTTATGACCATTTGAATTTCTCAAGATCTTCCATATTCAATTTCGAGCATCTAGATATATTATGCGCTCAAATCGGACCTCCCAGTCAAAAGTTATGACCTTTTGAATTTCTCGAGAACTTCAGTTGTTAAATTTCGAGCGTCTCTATATGTGATGCGCCTGAATCGGACCTCCGATTGAAAAGTAATGACCATTTGAATTTCTCGAGAGGTTCCGTTGCTCAATTTCGAGGGTGTTGATATATTATGCGCTTGAATTGAACCTCCGAGTGAAAAGTTATGAACATTTGAATTTCTGATGAGCTTCCGTTGTTCAATTTCGAGCGTCTCATTATATTATGCGCCTGAATCGGACCTCCAAGTGAAAAGTTATGATCATTTGAATTTCATGAGAGCTTCCGTTGTTCAATTTCGAGCGTCTCGATATATTATGCGCCTGAATCTGACCTCCGTGTGAAAAGTTATGACCATTTGAATTTCCCGAGAGCTTATGTTGTTCAATTCCTAGCGTTTCCATATGTGATGCGCCTGCATCGGAACTCCGAGTTAAAAGTTATGGCCATTTGAATTTCTCGAGAGCTTCCGTTGTTCAATTCCGAGCTTCTCTATATGTGATACGCCTGAATCGGACCTTCGAGTGAAAACTTATGACCATTTGAATTTCTCGAGAGTTTCCGTTGTTGAATTTCGAGCATCTGTATATGTGATGCGCCTGCATCAGACTTCCGAGTGAAAAGTTATGACCATTTGAATTTCTCGAGAGCTTCCGTTGTTCAATTTCGGGCGTCTCGATATATTATGCCCCCGAATCGGACCTCCGAGTGAAAAGTTATGATCATTTGAATTTCTCGAGAGCTTCTGTTGTTTAATTTCGAGCTTCTCTATATGTGATGCGCTTGAATCGGACCTCCGTGTTAAAAGTTATCACCATTTGAATTTCTCGAGAGCTTCCGTTGCTCAATTTCGAGCATCTCTATATTGGATGCGCCTGCATCGGACCTCCGAGAGAAAGTTTACGACCATTTGAATTTCTCGAGAGCTTCCGTTGTTCAATTTCGAGCATCTCTATATGTGATGCACCTGCATCAGACCTCCGAGTTAAAAGTTATGACCATTTGAATTTCACGAGAGCTTCCGTTGTTCAATTTCGAGGGTCTCAATATATTATGCGCCTGAATCGGACCTCCGAGTGAAAAGTTATGACCAATTGAATTTCTCAAGATCTTCCATTGTTCAATTTCAAGCATCTCGATATATTATGCGCCTGAATCAGACCTCCCAGTTAACAGTTATGACCATTTAAATTTCTCGAGAGTTTCCGTTGTTCAATTTCGAGCACCTCTATATGTGATGCGCCTGAATCGGACCTCAGATTGAAAAGTAATGACCATTTGAATTTCTTGAGGGCTTCCGTTGCTCAATTACTAGGGTCTCGATATATTATGCGCCTGAATCGGACCTCCGAGTGAAAAGTTATGACCATTTGAATTTCTGGAGAGCTTCCGTTGTTCAATTTCGAGCATCTCTATATGTGATGCGCCTGCATCGGACCTCCGAGTTTAAAGTTATGAATATTTGCATTTCACGAGAGCTTCCGTTATTCAATTTCGAGCGTCTCGATATATTATGCGCCTCAATCTGACCTCCGTGTTAAAAGTTATGACCATTTGAATTTCTCGAGAGCTTACGTTGTTCAATTCCGAGCGTCTCTATATGTGATGCGCCTGAATCGGACCTCCGATTGAAAAGTAATGACCATTTGAATTTCTAGAGAGCTTCCATTGCTCAATTTCGAGGGTCTCGATATATTATGCGCTTGAATCGAACCTTTGAGTGAAAAGTTATGAACATTTGAATTTCTGAAGAGCTTCCGTTGTTCAATTTCGAGCGTCTCATTATATTATGCGCCTGAATCGGACCTCCGAGTTAAAAGTTATGATAATTTGAATTTCACGAGAGCTTCCGTTGTTCAATTTCGAGCGTCTCGATATATTATGCGCCTGAATCTGACCTCCGTGTGAAAAGTTATGACCATTTTAATTTCACGAGAGCTTACGTTGTTCAATTCCGAGCGTCTCTATATGTGATGCGCCTGAATCGGACCTCCGATTGAAAAGTTATGACAATTTGAATTTCTCTAGAGCTTCAATTGTTCAATTTTGAGTGTCTCGATATATTATGCTCCTGAATCGGACCTCCCAGTCAAAAGTTATGACCATTTGAATTTCTCGAGAGCTTCAGTTGTTCAATTTCGAGAATCTCCATATGTGATGCGCCTGCATCGGAACTCCGAGTTAAAAGTTATGACCATTTAAATTTCTCGAGAGCTTCTGTTGTTCAATTTCGAGCGTCTCGATATATTATGCGCCTGAATCTGACCTCCGAGTGAAAAATCATGACCATTTGAATTTCTTGAGAGCTTCCGTTGTTCAATTTCGGGCGTCTCGATATATTATGCCCCTGAATCAGACCTCCGAGTGAAAAGTTATGACCATTTGAATTTCTCAAGATCTTCCATATTCAATTTCGAGCATCTCGATATATTTTGCGCCTGAATAGGACATCGTAGTCAAAAGTTATGACCTTTTGAATTTCTCGAGAGCTTCTGTTGTTTAATTTCGAGCGTCTCTATATGTGATGCGCCTGAATCGGACCTCCGATTGAAAAGCAATGACTATTTGAATTTCTTGAGAGCTTCCGTTGTTCAATTTCGGGCGTCTCGATATGTGATGCGCCTGAATCTGACCTCCGATTGAAAAGTAATGACCATTTGAATTTCTCGAGAGCTTCCATTGCTCAATTCCGAGGGTCTCGATATATTATGCGCTTGAATCGAACCTTTGAGTGAAAAGTTATGAACATTTGAATTTCTGAAGAGCTTCCGTTGTTCAATTTCGAGCGTCTCATTATATTGTGCGCCTGAATCGGACCTCCGAGTGAAAAGTAATGACCATTTGAATTTCTCGAGAACTTCCGTTGTTCAATTTCGGGCGTCTCGATATATTATGCGCCTGAATCTGACCTCCGAGTGAAAAGTTATGACCATTTGAATTGCTCTAGAGCTTCCGATGTTCAATTTCGAGCATCTCGATATATTATGCGCCTGAATCGGACCTCCGAGTAAAAAGTTATGACCGTTTGAATTTCTCGAGAGCTTCCGTTGTTCAATTTCTAGTGTCTCGATATAGTATGCGCCTGAATCGGACATCCGAGTTAAAAGTTATGACCATTTGAATTTCTCGAGAGCTTCAGTTTTTCAATTTCGAGCATCTCCATATGTGATGCACCTGCATCGGAACTCCGAGTTAAGAGTTATGACCATTTGAATTTCTCGAGAGCTTCCGTTGTTCAATTTCGAGCGTCTCATTATATTATGCGCCTGAATCGGACCTCCGAGTGAAAAGTAATGACCATTTGAATTTCTCGAGAGCTTCCGTGTTCAATTTCGGGCGTCTCGATATATTATGCGCGTGAATCGCATCTCCGAGTGAAAAGTTATGACCATTTGAATTTCTGGAGAGCTTCCGTTGTTCAATTTCGAGCATCTCGATATATTATGCGCCTGAATCGGACCTCCGAGTGAAAAGTGATGACCATTTGAATTGCTCAAGAGCTTCCGATGTTCAATTTCGAGCATCTCGATATATTATGCGCCTGAATCGGACCTCCGAGTAAAAAGTTATGACCGTTTGAATTTCTCGAGAGCTTCCGTTGTTCAATTTCTAGTGTCTCGATATAGTATGTGCCTGAATCGGACATCCGAGTGAAAAGCTATGACCATTTGAATTTCTCGAGAGCTTCAGTTGTTCAATTTCGAGCATCTCCATATGTGATGCACCTGCATCGGAACTCCGAGTTAAAAGTAATGACCATTTGAATTTCTCGAGAGCTTCCGTTGTTCAATTTCGGGCGTCTCGATATATTATGCGCGTGAATCGCATCTCCGAGTGAAAAGTTATGACCATTTGAATTTCTGGAGAGCTTCCGTTGTTCAATTTCGAGCATCTCGATATATTATGCGCCTGAATCGGACCTCCGAGTGAAAAGTTATGACCATTTGAATTGCTCAAGAGCTTCCGATGTTCAATTTCGAGCATCTCGATATATTATGCGCCTGAATCGGACCTCCGAGTAAAAAGTTATGACCGTTTGAATTTCTCGAGAGCTTCCGTTGTTCAATTTCTAGTGTCTCGATATAGTATGTGCCTGAATCGGACATCCGAGTGAAAAGCTATGACCATTTGAATTTCTCGAGAGCTTCAGTTGTTCAATTTCGAGCATCTCCATATGTGATGCACCTGCATCGGAACTCCGAGTTAAAAGTTATGACCATTTGACTTTCTCGAGAGCTTCCGTTGTTCAATTTCGAGCGTCTCGATATATTATGTGCCTGAATCTAATCTCTGAGTGAAAAGTTATGAACATTTGAATTTCTCGAGAGCTTCCGTTGTTCAATTTCGGGTGTCTTGATATAATATGCGCCTGAATCAGACCTCCAAGTGAAAAGTTATGACAAATTGAATTTCTAAAGTTCTTCCATTGTTCAATTTCAAGCATCTCCAAATGTGATGCGCCTGCATCGGAACTCCGAGTTAAAAGTTATGGCCATTTGAATTTCTCGAGAGCTTCCGTTGTTCAATTCCGAGCGTCTCTATATGTGATACGCCTGAATCGGACCTTCGAGTGAAAATTTATGACCATTTGAATTTCTCGAGAGTTTCCGTTGTTGAATTTCGAGCATCTCTATATGTGATGCGCCTGCATCAGACTTCCGAGTGAAAAGTTATGACCATTTGAATTTCTCGAGAGCTTCCGTAGTTCAATTTCGGGCGTCTCGATATATTATGCCCCTGAATCGGACTTCCGAGTGAAAAGTTATGACCATTTGAATTTCTCAAGATCTTCCATATTCAATTTCGAGCATCTAGATATATTATGCGCTCGAATCGGACCTCCCAGTCAAAAGTTATGACCTATTGAATATCTCGAGAGCTTAAGTTGTTAAATTTCGAGCGTCTCTATATGTGATGCGCCTGAATCGGACCTCCGATTGAAAAGTAATGACCATTTGAATTTCTCGAGAGCTTTCATTGCTCAATTTCGAGGGTCTCGATATATTATTCGCTTGAATCGAACCTCCAAGTGAAAAGTTATGATCATTTGAATTTCACGAGAGCTTCCGTTGTTCAATTTCGAGCGTCTCGATATATTATGCGCCTGAATCTGACCTCCGTGTGAAAAGTTATGACCATTTGAATTTCCCGAGAGCTTACGTTTTTCAATTCCTAGCGTTTCCATATGTGATGCGCCTGCATCGGAACTCCGAGTTAAAAGTTATGACCATTTGAATTTCTCGACAGCTTCCGTTGTTCAATTTTGGGTATCTTGATATAATATGCGCCTGAATCAGACCTCCGAGTGAAAAGTTATGACGAATTGAATTTCTAAAGTTCTTCCATTGTTCAATTTCAAGCACCTCCATATGTGATGCGCCTGCATCGGAACTCCGAGTTAAAAGTTATGGCCATTTGAATTTCTCGAGAGCTTCTGTTGTTCAATTCCGAGCGACTCTATATGTGATACGCCTGAATCGGACCTTCGAGTGAAAATTTATGACCATTTGAATTTCTCGAGAGTTTCCGTTGTTGAATTTCGAGCATCTCTATATGTGATGCGCCTGCATCAGACTTCCGAGTGAAAAGTTATGACCCTTTGAATTTCTCGAGAGCTTCCGTTGTTCAATTTCGGGCGTCTCGATATATTATGCCCCTGAATCGGACCTCCGAGTGAAAAGTTATGACCATTTGAATTTCTCGAGAGCTTCTGTTGTTTAATTTCGAGCTTCTATATATGTGATGCGCTTGAATTGGACCTCCGTGTTAAAAGTTATCACCCTTTGAATTTCTCGAGAGCTTCCGTTGCTCAATTTCGAGCATCTCTATATTGGATGCGCCTGCATCGGACCTCCGAGAGAAAATTTACGACCATTTGAATTTCTCGAGAGCTTCCGTTATTCAATTTCGAGCATCTCTATATGTGATGCACCTGCATCAGACCTCCGAGTTAAAAGTTATGACCATTTGAATTTCACGAGATCTTCCGTTGTTCAATTTCGAGGGTCTCAATATATTATGCGCCTGAATCGGACCTACGAGTGAAAAGTTATGACCAATTGAATTTCTCAAGATCTTCCATTGTTCAATTTCAAGCATCTCGATATATTATGCGCCTGAATCAGACCTCCCAGTTAACAGTTATGACCATTTGAATTTCTCGAGAGCTTCCGTTATTCAATTTCGAGCATCTATATATGTGATGCGCCTGAATCAGACCTCCGATTGAAAAGTAATGACCATTTGAATTTCTTGAGAGCTTCCGTTGCTGAATTACTAGGGTCTCGATATATTATGCGCCTGAATCGGACCTCCGAGTGAAAAGTTATGACCATTTGAATTTCTGGAGAGCTTCCGTTGTTCAATTTCGAGCATCTCTATATGTGATGCGCCTGCATCGGACCTCCGAGTTTAAAGTTATGAATATTTGCATTTCACGAGAGCTTCCGTTATTCAATTTCGAGCGTCTCGATATATTATGCGCCTCAATCTGACCTCCGTGTTAAAAGTTATGACCATTTGAATTTCTCGAGAGCTTACGTTGTTCAATTCCGAGCGTCTCTATATGTGATGCGCCTGAATCGGACCTCCGATTGAAAAGTAATGACCATTTGAATTTCTCGAGAGCTTCCATTGCTCAATTTCAAGGGTCTCGATATATTATGCGCTTGAATCGAACCTTTGAGTGAAAAGTTATGAACATTTGAATTTCTGAAGAGCTTCCGTTGTTCAATTTCGAGCGTCTCATTATATTATGCGCCTGAATCGGACCTCCGAGTTAAAAGTTATGATCATTTGAATTTCACGAGAGCTTCCGTTGTTCAATTTCGAGCGTCTCGATATATTATGCGCCTGAATCTGACCTCCGTGTGAAAAGTTATGACCATTTTAATTTCTCGAGAGCTTACGTTGTTCAATTCCGAGCGTCTCTATATGTGATGCGCCTGAATCGGACCTCCGATTGAAAAGTTATGACAATTTGAATTTCTCTAGAGCTTCAATTGTTCAATTTTGAGTGTCTCGATATATTATGCGCCTGAATCGGACCTCCCAGTCAAAAGTTATGACCATTTGAATTTCTCGAGAGCTTAAGTTGTTCAATTTCGAGAATCTCCATATGTGATGCGCCTGCATCGGAACTCCGAGTTAAAAGTTATGACCATTTGAATTTCTCGAGAGCTTCTGTTGTTCAATTTCGAGCGTCTCGATATATTATGCGCCTGAATCTGACATCCGAGTGAAAAATTATGACCATTTGAATTTCTTGAGAGCTTCCGTTGTTCAATTTCGGGCGTCTCGATATATTATGCCCGTGAATCAGACCTCCGAGTGAAAAGTTATGAACATTTGAATTTCTCAAGATCTTCCATATTCAATTTCGAGCATCTCGATATATTATGCGCCTGAATCTGACCTCCGTGTGAAAAGTTATGACCATTTGAATTTCCCGAGAGCTTACGTTGTTCAATTCCTAGCGTTTCCATATGTGATGCGCCTGCATCGGAACTCCGAGTTAAAAGTAATGACCATTTGAATTTCTCGAGAGCTTCCGTTGTTCAATTTCGGGTGTCTTGATATAATATGCGCCTGAATCAGACCTCCGAGTGAAAAGTTATGACGAATTGAATTTCTAAAGTTCTTCCATTGTTCAATTTCAAGCATCTCCATATGTGATGCGCCTGCATCGGAACTCCGAGTTAAAAGTTATGGCCATTTGAATTTCTCGAGAGCTTCCGTTGTTCAATTCCGAGCGTCTCTATATGTGATACGCCTGAATCGGACCTTCGAGTGAAAATTTATGACCATTTGAATTTCTCGAGAGCTTCCGTTGTTCAATTTTGGCGTCTCGATATATTATGCCTCTGAATCGGACCTCCGAGTGAAAAGTTATGACCATTTGATTTTCTCAAGATCTTCCATATTCAATTTCGAGCATCTAGATATATTATGCGCTCGAATCGGACCTCCCAGTCAAAAGTTATGACCTATTGAATATCTCGAGAGCTTCAGTTGTTAAATTTCGAGCGTCTCTATATGTGATGCGCCTGAATCGGACCTCCGATTGAAAAGTAATGACCATTTGAATTTCTCGAGAGCTTCCATTGCTCAATTTCGAGGGTCTCGATATATAATTCGCTTGAATCGAACCTCCGAGTGAAAAATTATGAACATTTGAATTTCTGATGAGCTTCCGTAGTTCAATTTCGAGCGTCTCATTATATTATGCGCCTGAATCGGACCTCCAAGTGAAAAGTTATGATCATTTGAATTTCACGAGAGCTTCCGTTGTTCAATTTCGAGCGTCTCGATATATTATGCGCCTGAATCTGACCTCCGTGTGAAAAGTTATGACCATTTGAATTTCCCGAGAGCTTACGTCGTTCAATTCCTAGCGTTTCCATATGTGATGCGCCTGCATCGGAACTCCGAGTTAAAAGTTATGACCATCTGAATTTCTCGAGAGCTTCCGTTGTTCAATTTCGGGTGTCTTGATATAATATGCGTCTGAATCAGACCTCCGAGTCAAAAGTTATGACGAATTGAATTTCTAAAGTTCTTCCATTGTTCAATTTCAAGCATCTCCATATGTGATGCGCCTGCATCGGAACTCCGAGTTAAAAGTTATGGCCATTTGAATTTCTCGAGAGCTTCCGTTGTTCAATTCCGAGCGTCTCTATATGTGATACGCCTGAATCGGACCTTCGAGTGAAAATTTATGACCATTTGAATTTCTCGAGAGTTTCCGTTGTTGAATTTCGAGCATCTCTATATGTGATGCGCCTGCATCAGACTTCCGAGTGAAAAGTTATGACCATTTGAATTTCTCGAGAGCTTCCGTTGTTCAATTTTGGCATCTCGATATATTATGCCTCTGAATCGGACCTCCGAGTGAAAAGTTATGACCATTTGATTTTCTCAAGATCTTCCATATTCAATTTCGAGCATCTAGATATATTATGCGCTCGAATCGGACCTCCCAGTCAAAAGTTATGACCTATTGAATATCTCGAGAGCTTCAGTTGTTAAATTTCGAGCGTCTCTATATGTGATGCGCCTGAATCGGACCTCCAATTGAAAAGTAATGACCATTTGAATTTCTCGAGAGCTTCCATTGCTCAATTTCGAGGGTCTCGATATATTATTCGCTTGAATCGAACCTCCGAGTGAAAAATTATGAACATTTGAATTTCGGATGAGCTTCCGTAGTTCAATTTCGAGCGTCTCATTATATTATGCGCCTGAACCGGACCTCCAAGTGAAAAGTTATGATCATTTGAATTTCACGAGAGCTTCCGTTGTTCAATTTCGAGCGTCTCGATATATTATGCGCCTGAATCTGACCTCCGTGTGAAAAGTTATGACCATTTGAATTTCCCGAGAGCTTACGTTGTTCAATTCCTAGCGTTTCCATACGTGATGCGCCTGCATCGGAACTCCGAGTTAAAAGTTATGACCATCTGAATTTCTCGAGAGCTTCCGTTGTTCAATTTCGGGTGTCTCGATATATTATGCGCCTGAATCTGACCTCCGAGTGAAAAGTTATGACCATTTCAATTTCTCGAGAGCTTCAGCTGTTCAATTTCAGGCGTCTCGATATATTATGCGCCTGAATCGGACCTCCGAGTGAAAAGTTATGACCATTTGAATTTCTCTAGAGCTTCTGTTGTTTAATTTCGAGCTTCTCTATATGTGATGCGCTTGAATCGGACCTCCGTGTTAAAAGTTATCACCATTTGAATTTCTCGAGAGCTTCCGTTGCTCAATTTCGAGCATCTCTATATTGGATGCGCCTGCATCGGACCTCCGAGAGAAAATTTACGACCATTTGAATTTCTCGAGAGCTTCCGTTGTTCAATTTCGAGCATCTCTATATGTGATGCACCTGCATCAGACCTCCGAGTTAAAAGTTATGACCATTTGAATTTCACTTGAGCTTCCGTTGTTCAATTTCGAGGGTCTCAATATATTATGCGCCTGAATCGGACATCCGATTGAAAAGTTATGACCAATTGAATTTCTCAAGATCTTCCATTGTTCAATTTCAAGCATCTCGATATATTATGCGCCTGAATCAGACCTTCGAGTTAACAGTTATGACCATTTGAATTTCTCGAGAGCTTCCGTTGTTCAATTTCGAGCATCTCTTTATGTGATGCGCCTGAATCGGACCTCCGATTGAAAAGTAATGACCATTTGAATTTCTTGAGAGCTTCCGTTGCTCAATTACTAGGGTCTCGATATATTATGCGCCTGAATCGGACCTCCGAGTGAAAAGTTATGACCATTTGAATTTCTGGAGAGCTTCCGTTGTTCAATTTCGAGCATCTCTATATGTGATACGCCTGCATCGGACCTCCGAGTTTAAAGTTATGAATATTTGCATTTCACGAGAGCTTCCGTTATTCAATTTCGAGCGTCTCGATATATTATGCGCCTCAATCTGACCTCCGTGTTAAAAGTTTTGACCATTTGAATTTCTCGAGAGCTTACGTTGTTCAATTCCGAGAGTCTCTATATGTGATGCGCCTGAATCGGACCTCCGATTGAAAAGTTATGACAATTTGAATTTCTATAGAGCTTCAGTTGTTCAATTTTGAGTGTCTCGATATATTATGCGCCTGAATCGGACCTCCCAGTCAAAAGTTATGACCATTTGAATTTCTCTAGAGCTTCAGTTGTTCAATTTCGAGCATCTCCATATGTGATGCGCCTGCATCGGAACTCCGAGTTAAAAGTTATGACCATTTGAATTTCTCAAGAGCTTCTGTTGTTCAATTTCGAGCGTCTTGATATATTATGCGCCTGAATCTGACCTCCGAGTGAAAAGTTATGACCATTTAAATTTCTTGAGAGCTTCCGTTGTTCAATTTCGGGCGTCTCGATATATTAAGCCCCTGAATCAGACCTCCGAGTGAAAAGTTATGACCATTTGAATTTCTCTAGAGCTTCAGTTGTTCAATTTTGAGTGTCTCGATATATTATGCGCCTGAATCGGACCTCCCTGTCAAAAGTTATGACCATTTGAATTTCTCTAGAGCTTCAGTTGTTCAATTTCGAGCATCTCCATATGTGATGCGCCTGCATCGGAACTCCGAGTTAAAAGTTATGACCATTTGAATTTCTCGAGAGCTTTCGTTGTTCAATTTCGAGCGTGTCGATATATTATGCGCCTGAATCTGACCTCCGAGTGAAAAGTTATGACCATTTCAATTTCTCGAGAGCTTCAGTTGTTCAATTTCGGGCGTCTCGAAATATTATGCGCCTGAATCGGACCTCCGAGTGAAAAGTTATGACCATTTGAATTTCTCGAGAGCTTCTGTTGTTTAATTTCGACCTTCTCTATATGTGATGCGCTTGAATCGGACCTCCGTGTTAAAAGTTATCACCATTTGAATTTCTCGAGAGCTTCCGTTGCTCAATTTCGAGCATCTCTATATTTGATGCGCCTGCATCGGACCTCCGAGAGAAAATTTATGACCATTTGAATTTCTCGAGAGCTTCCGTTGTTCAATTTCGAGCATCTCTATATGTGATGCACCTGCATCAGACCTCCGAGTTAAAAGTTATGACCATTTGAATTTCACGAGAGCTTCCGTTGTTCAATTTCGAGTGTCTCGATATATTATGCGCCTGAATCGGACCTCTGAGTAAAAAGTTATGACCGTTTGAATTTCTCGAGAGCTTCCGTTGTTCAATTTCGAGTGTCTCGATATAGTATGCGCCTGAATCGGACATCCGAGTGAAAAGTTATGACCATTTGAATTTCTCGAGAGCTTCCGTTGTTCAATTTCGGGCGTCTCGATATATTATGCGTCTGAATCGGACTTCCGAGTGAAAAGTTATGACCATTTGAATTTCTGGAGAGCTTCCGTTGTTCAATTGCGAGCGTCTCGATATATTATGCGCCTGAATCGGACCTCCGAGTGAAAAGTTATGACCATTTTAATTGTTCTAGAGCTTCCCATGTTCAATTTCGATCATCTCGATCTATTATGAGGCTGAATCGGACCTCCGAGTAAAAAGTTATGACCGTTTGAATTTCACGAGAGCTTCCGTTGTTCAATTTCTAGCGTCTCGATATATTATGCGCCAGAATCGGACCTCCCAGTGAAAAGTTATGACCATTTGAATTTCTCGAGAGCATCCGTTGTTTAATTTCTAGCATCTCCATAAGTGATGCGCCTGAATCGGACCTCTGAGTGAAAAGTTATGATCATTTGAATTGCTCAAGAGCTTCCATTGTTCAATTTCGAGCGTCTCGATATATTATGCGCCTGAATCTGACCTCCGAGTGAAAAGTTATGACCATTTTAATTTCTCGAGAGCTTCCGTTGTTCAATTTCGAGCATCTGCATATGTGATGCGCCTGCATCGGAACTCCGAGTTAAAAGTTATGACCATTTGAATTTCAAGAGAGCTTCTGTTGTTCAATTTCGAGCGTCTCGATATATTATGCGCATGAATCTGACCTCCGAGTGAATAGTTATGACCATTTGAATTTCTCGAGAGTTTCCGATGTTCAATTTCGGGCGTCTCGATATATTATGCCCCTGAATCAGATCTCCGACTGAAAAGTTATGACCATTTGAATTTCACTAGATCTTCCATATTAAATTTCGAGCATCTCGATATATTATGCGCCTGAATAGGACCTCCCAGTCAAAAGTTATGACCTTTTGAATTTCTCGAGAGCTTCAGTTGTTAAATTTCGAGTGTCTCTATATGTGATGCGCCTGAATCGGACCTCCGATTGAAAAGTAATGACCATTTGAATTTCTCGAGAGCTTCCATTGCTCAATTTCAAGGGTCTCGATATATTATGCGCTTGAATCGAACCTTTGAGTGAAAAGTTATGACCGTTTGAATTTCTCGAGAGCTTCCGTTGTTCAATTTCGAGTGTCTCGATATAGTATGCGCCTGAATCGGACATCCGAGTGAAAAGTTATGACCATTTGAATTTCTCGAGAGCTTCCGTTGTTCAATTTCGGGCGTCTATATATATTATGCGTCTGAATCGGACCTCCGAGTGAAAAGTTATGACCATTTGAATTTCTGGAGAGGTTCCGTTGTTCAATTGCGAGCGTCTCGATATATTATGCACCTGAATCGGACCTCCGAGTGAAAAGTTATGACCATTTTAATTGTTCTAGAGCTTCCCATGTTCAATTTCGATCACCTCGATCTATTATGAGGCTGAATCGGACCTCCGAGTAAAAAGTTATGACCGTTTGAATTTCACGAGAGATTCCGTTGTTAGATTGCTAGCGTCTCGATATATTATGCGCTAGAATCGGACCTCCCAGTGAAAAGTTATGAGCATTTGAATTTCTCGAGAGCATCCGTTGTTTAATTTCTAGCATCTCCATAAGTGATGCGCCTGCATCGGAACTCCAAGTTAAAAGTTAGGTACATTTGAATTGCTCAAGATCTTCCATTGTTCAATTTCGAGCGTCTCGATATATTATGCCCCTGAATCGGACCTCCGAGAGAAAAGTTATGACCATTTGAATTTCTCAAGATCTTCCATATTCAATTTCGAGCATCTAGATATATTATGCGCTCGAATGGGACCTCCCAGTCAAAAGTTATGACCTATTAAATATCTAGAGAGCTTCAGTTGTTAAATTTCGAGCGTCTCTATATGTGATGCGCCTGCATCGGAACTCCGAGTTAAAAGTTATGACCATTTGAATTTCTTGAGAGCATCTGTTGTTCAGTTTCGAGCGTCTCGATATATTATGCGCATGAATCTGACCTCCGAGTGAAAAGTTATGACCATTTGAATTTCTCGAGAGCTTCCGATGTTCAATTTCGGGCGTGTCGATATATTATGCCCCTGAATCAGACCTCCGACTGAAAAGTTATGACCATTTGAATTTCGCAAGATCTTCCATATTCGATTTCGAGCATCTCGATATATTATGCGCCTTAATAGGACCTCCAAGTCAAAAGTTATGACCTTTTGAATTTCTCGAGAGCTTCAGTTGTTAAATTTCAAGCGTCTCTGTATGCGATGCGCCTGAATCAAACCTCCGATTGAAAAGTAATGACCATTTGAATTTCTCGAGAGCTTCCATTGCTCAATTTCGAGTGTCTCGATATATTATGCGCTTGAATCGAACCTTTGAGTGAAAAGTTATGAACATTTGAATTTCTCGAGAGCTTCATTTGTTCAATTTCGAGCATCTCCATATATGATGCGCCTGCATCGGAACTCCGAGTTAAAAGTTATGACCATTTGAATTTCTCGAGAGCTTCCGTTGTTCAATTTCGAGCGTCTCGATATATTATGTGCCTGAATCTGACCTCTGAGTGAAAAGTTATGACCATTTGAATTTCTCGAGAGCTTCCGTTGTTCAATTTCGGGTGTCTTGATATAATATTCGCCTGAATCAGACCTCCGAGTGAAAAGTTATGACGAATTGAATTTCTAAAGATCTTCCATTGTTCAATTTCAAGCATCTCCATATGTGATGCGCCTGCATCGGAACTCCGTGTTAAAATTTATGGCCATTTGAATTTCTCGAGAGCTTCCGTTGTTCAATTTCGAGCGTCTCTATATGTGATACGCCTGAATCGGACTTTCGAATGAAAATTTATGACCATTTGAATTTCTCGAGAGCTTCCGTTGTTCAATTTTGAGCATCTCTATATGTGATGCGCCTGCATCAGACCTCCGAGTGAAAAGTTATGACCATTTGTATTTCTCGAGAGCTTCCGTTGTTTAATTTCGGGCATCTCGATATATTATGCCCCTGAATCGGACCTCCGAGTGAAAAGTTATGACCATTTGAATTTCTCAAGATCTTCCATATTCAATTTCGAGCATCTAGATATATTATGCGCCAGAATCGGACCTCCCAGTCAAAAGTTATGACCTTTTGAATTTCTTGAGAGCTTCCATTGCTCAATTTCGAGGGTGTTGATAGATTATGCACTTGAATCGAACCTCCGAGTGAAAAGTTATGAACATTTGAATTTCTGATGAGCTTCCGTTGTTCAATTTCGAGCGTCTCATTATATTATGCACCTGAATCGGACCTCCAAGTGAAAAGGTATGATCATTTGAATTTCACGAGAGCTTCCGTTGTTCAATTTTGAGCGTCTCGATATATTATGCGCCTGAATCTGACCTCCGTGTGAAAAGTTATGACCATTTGAATTTCCCGAGAGCTTACGTTGTTTAATTCCCAGCGTTTCCATATGTGATGCGCCTGCATCGGAACTCCGAGTTAAAAGTTATGACCATTTGAATTTCCCGAGAGCTTCCGTTGTTCAATTTCGAGTGTCTCGATATAGTATGCGACTGAATCGGACATCCGAGTGAAACGTTATGACCATTTGAATTTCTCGAGAGCTTCTGTTGTTCAATTTGGGCATCTCGATATATTATGCGCCTGAATCGGACCTCCGAGTGAAAAGTTATGACCATTTGAATTTCCCGAGAGCTTCCGTTGTTCAATATCGAGCGTCTCGATATATTATGCGCCTGAATCTGACCTACGAGTGAAAAGTTATGACCATTTCAATTTCTTGAGAGCTTCTGTTGTTCAATTTGGGCGTCTCGATATATTATGCGCCTGAATCAGACCTCCGACTGAAAAGTTATGACCATTTGAATTTCGCAAGATCTTCCATATTCAATTTCGAGCATCTCGATATATTATGCGCTCAAATCGGACCTCCCAGTCAAAAGTTATGACCTTTTGAATTTCTCGAGAGCTTCAGTTGTTAAACTTCAAGCGTCTCTGTATGCGATGCGCCTGAATCAAACCTCCGATTGAAAAGTAATGACCATTTGAATTTCTCGAGAGCTTCCATTGCTCAATTTCGAGGGTCTCGATATATTATGCGCTTGAATCGAACCTTTGAGTGAAAAGTTATGAACATTTGAATTTCTGAAGAGCTTCCGTTGTTCAATTTCGAGCGTCTCATTATATTATGCGCCTGAATCGGACCTCCGAGTGAAAAGTTATGTTTATTTGAACTTCACGAGAGCTTCCGTTGTTCAATTTTGAGCGTCTCGATATATTATGCGCCTGAATCTGACCTCCGTGTGAAAAGTTATGACCATTTGAATTTCTCGAGAGCTTACGTTGTTCAATTCCGAGCGTTTCCATATGTGATGCGCCTGCATCGAAACTCCGAGTTAAAAGTTATGACCATTTGAATTTCTCGAGAACTTCCGTTGTTCAATTTCAAACATCTCTATATGTGATGCACCTGCATCAGACCTCCGAGTTAAAAGTTATGACCATTTGAATTTCATGAGAGCTTCCGTTGTTCAATATCGAGCGTCTCGATATATTATGCTCCCTAATCGGACCTTCGAGTGAAAAGTTATGACCATTTGAATTGCTCCAGAGATTCCCATGTTCAATTTCGAGCATCTCGATATATTATGCGCCTGAATCGGACCTCCGAGTAAAAAGTTATAACCGTTTGAATTTCACGACAGCTGCCGTTGTTCAATTTCGAGCGTCTCGATATATTATGCGCCTGAGTCGGACATTCGAGTGAAAAGTTATGACCATTTGAATTTCTCGAGAGCTTCCGTTGTTCAATTTCGGGCGTCTCGATATATTATGCGCCTGAATCGGACATTCGAGTAAAAAGTTATGACCATTTGAATTTCTCGAGAGCTTCCGTTGTTCAATTTCGGGCGTCTCGATATATTATGCGCCTGAATCGGACCTCCGAGTGAAAAGTTATGACCTTTTTGAATTTCAGGAGAACTTCCATTGTTCAATTTCGAGCGTCTCGATATATTATGCGCCTGAATCGGACCTCCGAGTGAAAAGTTATGACCATTTGAATTGCTCCAGAGATTCCCATGTTCAATTTCGAGCATCTCGATATATTATGCGCCTGAATCGGACCTCCGAGTAAAAAGTTATAACCATTTTAATTTCACGACAGCTGCCGTTGTTCAATTTCGAGCGTCTCAATATATTATGCGCCTAAATCTGACCTCCGTGTGAAAACTTATGACCATTTGAATTTCCCGACAGCTTACGTTGTTCAATTCCTGGCGTTTCCATATGTGATGCGCCTGCATCGGAACTCCGAGTTAAAAGTTATGACCATTTGAATTTCTCGAGAGCTTCCGTTGTTCAATTTCGAGCGTCTCGATATATTATGCGCCTGAATCTGACCTTCGAGTGAAAAGTTATGACCATTTCAATTTCTTGAGAGCTTCTGTTGTTCAATTTCGGGCTTGTCGATATATTATGCGCCTGAATCGGACCTCCGAGTGAAAAGTTATGACCATTTAAATTTCTCGAGAGCTTCCGTTGTCTAATTTCGAGCTTTTCTATATGTGATGCGCTTGAATCGGACCTCCGTGTTAAAAGTTGTCACCATTTGAATTTCTCGAGAGCTTCCGTTGCTCAATTTCGAGCATCTCTATATGTGATGCGCTTGCATCGGACCTCCGAGTGAAAATTTATGACTATTTGAATTTCTCGAGATCTTCCGTTGTTCAATTTCGAGCATCTCTATATGTGATGCACCTGCATCAGACTTTGAGTTAAAAGTTATGACCATTTGAATTTCACGAGAGCTTCCGTTGTTCAATTCCGAGTGTCTCGATATATTATGCGCCTAAATCGGACCTCCGAGTAAAAAGTCATGACCGTTTGAATTTCTCGAGAGCTTCCGTTGTTCAATTTTGAGTGTCTCGATATAGTATGCGCCTGAATCGGACATCCGAGTGAAACGTTATGACCATTTGAATTTCTTAAGATCTTCCATATTCAATTTCGAGCATCTAGATATATTATGCGCTCAAATCGGACCTCCCAGTCAAAAGTTATGACCTTTTGAATTTCTCGAGAGCTTCCATTGCTCAATTTCGAGGGTCTCGATATATTATGCGCTTGAATCGAACCTCCGAGTGAAAAGTTATGAACATTTGAATTTCTGATGAGCTTCCGTTGTTAAATTTCGAGCGTCTCATTATATTATGCGCCTGAATCGGACCTCCGAGTTAAAATTTATGACCATTTGAATTTCTCGAGAGCTTCCGTTGTTCAATTTCGAGCATCTCTATATGTGATGCACCTACATCAGACCTCCGAGTTAAAAGTTATGACCATTTGAATTTCACGAGAGCTTTCGTTGTTCAATTTCGAGCATCTCGATATATTATGTGCCTGAATCGGACCTCCGAGTAAAAAGTTATGACCGTTTGAATTTCTCGACAGCTTCCGTTGTTCAATTTCGAACGTCTTGATATAAAATGCGCCTGAGTTGGACATCCGAGTGAAAAGTTATGACCATTTGAATTTCTCGAGAGCTTCCGTTGTTCAATTTCGGGCGTCTCGATATATTATGCGCCTGAATCGGACCTCCGAGTCAAAAGTTATGACCTTTTTGAATTTCAGGAGAACTTCCGTTGTTCAATTTCGAGCGTCTCGATATATTATGCGCCCAAATCGGACCTCCGAGTGAAAAGTTATGACCATTTGAATTGCTCCAGAGATTCCCATGTTCAATTTCGAGCATCTCGATATATTATGCGCCTGAATCGGACCTCCGAGTAAAAAGTTATAACCGTTTGAATTTCACGAGAGCTTCCGTTGTTCAATTTCGAGCGTCATGATATATTATGCGCCTGAATCTGACCTCCGTGTGAAAAGTTATGACCATTTGAATTTCCCGAGAGCTTACGTTGTTCAATTCCCAGCGTTTCCATATGTGATGCGCCTGCATCGGAACTCCGAGTTAAAAGTTATGACCATTTGAATTTCCCGAGAGCTTCCGTTGTTCAATATCGAGCGTCTCGATATATTATGCGCCTGAATCTGACCTACGAGTGAAAAGTTATGACCATTTCAATTTCTTGAGAGCTTCTGTTGTTCAATTTGGGCGTTTCGATATATTATGCGCCTGAATCGGACCTCCGAGTGAAATGTTATGACCATTTGAATTTCCCGAGAGCTTCCGTTGTTCAATATCGAGCGTCTCGATATATTATGCGCCTCAATCTGACCAAAGAGTGAAAAGTTATGACCATTTCAATTTCTTGAGAGCTTCTGTTGTTCAATTTTAAGCGTCTCAATATATTATGCGCCTGAATCGGACCTCCGAGTGAAAAGTTATGACCATTTGAATTTCTCGAGAGCTTCCGTTGTCTAATTTCGAGCTTTTCTATATGTGATGCGCTTGAATCGGACCTCCGTGTTAAAAGTTGTCACCATTTGAATTTCTCGCAATCTTCCGTTGCTCAATTTCGAGCATCTCTATATGTGATGCGCCTGCATCGGACCTCCGAGTGAAAATTTATGAGTATTTTAATTTCTCGAGAGCTTCCATTGTTCAATTTCGAGCATCTCTATATGTGATGCACCTGCATCAGACCTCCGAGTTAAAAGTTATGGCCATTTGAATTTCACGAGAGCTTCCGTCGTTCAATTTCGAGCGTCTCGATATATTATGTGCCTAAATCAGACCTCGAGTGAAACGTTATGACCATTTGAATTTCTCGAGAGCTTCCGTTGTTCAATTTCGAGCATCTCTATATGCGATGCACCTGCATCAGACCTCCGAGTTAAAAGTTATGACCATTTGAATTTCACGAGAGCTTCCGTCGTTCAATTTCGAGCGTCTCGATATATTATGTGCCTGAATCAGACCTCCGAGTAAAAATTTATAACCGTTTGAATTTCACGAGAGCTTCCGTTGTTCAATTTCGAGCGTCTCGATATATTATGCGCCTGAATCTGACCTCCGTGTGAAAAGTTATGACCATTTGAATTTCCCGAGAGCTTCCGTTGTTCAATATCGAGCGTCACGATATATTATGTGCCTGAATCAGACCTCCGAGTAAAAAGTTATGACCGTTTGAATTTCTCGAGAGCTTCTGTTGTTCAATTTCGAACGTCTCGAGATAGTATGCGCCTGAATCGGACATCCGAGTGAAAAGTTATGACCATTTGAATTTCTCGAGAGCTTCCGTTGATCAATTTCGGGCGTCTCGATATATTATGCGCCTGAATCGGACCTCCGAGTGAAAAGTTATGACCATTTTGAATTTCAGGAGAGCTTCCGTTGTTCAATTTCGAGCGTCTCGATATATTATGCGCCTGAATAGGACCTCCGAGTGAAAAGTTATGACCATTTGAATTGCTCCAGAGATTCCCATGTTCAATTTCGAGCATCTCGATATATTATGCGCCTGAATCGGACCTCCGAGTAAAAAGTTATAACCGTTTGAATTTCACGAGAGCTTCCGTTGTTCAATTTTGAGCGTCTCGATATATTATGCGCCTGAATCTGACCTCCGTGTGAAAAGTTATGACCATTTGAATTTCCCGAGAGCTTCCGTTGTTCAATATCGAGCGTCTCGATATATTATGCGCCTGAATCTGACCTACGAGTGAAAAGTTATGACCATTTCAATTTCTTGAGAGCTTCTGTTGTTCAATATCGAGCGTCTCGATATATTATGCGCCTGAATCGGACCTCCGAGTGAAAAGTTATGACCATTTGAATTTCTCGAGAGCTTCCATTGTCTAATTTCGAGCTTCTCTATATGTGATGCGCTTGAATCGGACCTCCGTGTTAAAAGTTGTCACCATTTGAATTTCTCGAGAGCTTCCGTTGCTCAATTTCGAGCATCTCTATATGTGATGCGCCTGCATCGGACCTCCGAGTGAAAAGTTATGACCATTTGAATTTCTCGAGAGCTTCCGTTGTTCAATTTCGGGCGTCTCGAGATATTATGCGCCTGAATCGGACCTCCGAGTGAAAAGTTATGACCATTTGAATTGCTCAAGATCTTCCATTGTTCAATTTCGAGCGTCTCACTATTTTATGCGCCTGTATCGGACCTCCGAGTTAAATGTTATGACCATTTGAATTTCTCGAGAGCTTCAGTTGTTCAATTTCGAGCATCTCCATATGTGATGCGCCTACATCGAAACTTCGAGTTAAAAGTTATGACCATTTGAATTTCTCGAGAGCTTCCGTTGTTCAATTTCGAGCGTCTCGATATATTATGTGTGTGAATCTAACCTCCGAGTTAAAAGTTATGACCATTTGAATTTCTCGAGAGCTTCCGTTGTTCAATTTCGACCGTCTCAATATATTACGCGCCTGAATCGGACCTCCGAGTTAAAAGTTATGACCATTTGAATTTCTCAAGAGCTTCCGTTGTCTAATTTCGAGCTTTTCTATATGTGATGCGCTTGAATCGGACCTCCGTGTTAAAAGTTGTCACCATTTGAATTTCTCGAGAGCTTCCGTTGCTCAATTTCGAGCATCTCTATATGTGATGCGCCTGCATCGGACCTCCGAGTGAAAATTTATGACAATTTGAATTTCTCGAGAGCTTCTGTTGTTCAATTTCAAGCGTCTCAATATATTATGCGCCTGAATCGGACCTCCGAGTGAAAAGTTATGACCATTTGAATTTCTCGAGAGCTTCCGTTGTCTAATTTCGAGCTTTTCTATATGTGATGCGCTTGAATCGGACCTCCGTGTTAAAAGTTGTCACCATTTGAATTTCTCGAGAGCTTCCGTTGCTCAATTTCGAGCATCTCTATATGTGATGCGCCTGCATCGGACCTCCGAGTGAAAATTTATGACTATTTGAATTTCTCGAGAGCTTCCGTTGTTCAATTTCGAGCATCTCTATATGTGATGCACCTGCATCAGACCTCCGAGTTAAAAGTTATGACCATTTGAATTTCACGAGAGCTTCCGTTGTTCAATTTCGAGCGTCTCGATATATTATGCGCCTGAATCGGACCTCCGAGTAAAAAGTCATGACCGTTTGAATTTCTCTAGAGCTTCCGTTGTTCAATTTCGAGTGTCTCGATATAGTATGCGACTGAATCGGACATCTGAGTGAAACGTTATGACCATTTGAATTTCTCGAGAGCTTCCGTTGTTCAATTTCGAGCATCTCTATATGCGATGCACCTGCATCAGACCTCCGAGTTAAAAGTTATGACCATTTGAATTTCACGAGAGCTTCCGTCGTTCAATTTCGAGCGTCTCGATATATTATGTGCCTAAATCAAACCTCGAGTGAAACGTTATGACCATTTGAATTTCTCGAGAGCTTCCGTTGTTCAATTTTGAGCATCTCTATATGGGATGCACCTGCATTAGACCTCCGAGTTAAAAGTTATGATCATTTGAATTTCACGAGAGCTTCCGTCGTTCAATTTCGAGCGTCTCGATATATTATGTGCCTGAATCAGACCTCCGAGTAAAAAGTTATGACCGTTTGAATTTCTCGAGAGCTTCTGTTGTTCAATTTCGAACGTCTCGAGATAGTATGCGCCTGAATCGGACATCCGAGTGAAAAGTTAAGACCATTTGAATTTCTCGAGAGCTTCCGTTGTTCAATTTCGGGCGTCTCGATATATTATGCGCCTGAATCGGACCTCCGAGTGAAAAGTTATGACCATTTTGAATTTCAGGAGAGCTTCCGTTGTTCAATTTCGAGCGTCTCGATATATTATGCGCCTGAATCGGACCTCCGAGTGAAAAGTTATGACCATTTGAATTGCTCCAGAGATTCCCATGTTCAATTTCGAGCATCTCGATATATTATGCGCCTGAATCGGACCTCCGAGTAAAAAGTTATAACCGTTTGAATTTCACGAGAGCTTCCGTTGTTCAATTTCGAGCGTCTCGATATATTATGCGCCTGAATCTGACCTCCGTGTGAAAAGTTATGACCATTTGAATTTCCCGAGAGCTTCCGTTGTTCAATATCGAGCGTCTCGATATATTATGCGCCTGAATCTGACCTACGAGTGAAAAGTTATGACCATTTCAATTTCTTGAGAGCTTCTGTTGTTCAATTACGGGCGTCTCGATATATTATGCGCCTGAATCGGACCTCCGAGTTAAAAGTTATGACCATTTGAATTTCTCGAGAGCTTCCGTTGTCTAATTTCGAGCTTTTCTATATGTGATGCGCTTGAATCGGACCTCCGTGTTAAAAGTTGTCACCATTTGAATTTCTCGAGAGCTTCCGTTGCTCAATTTCGAGCATCTCTATATGTGATGCGCCTGCATCGGACCTCCGAGTGAAAATTTATGACTATTTGAATTTCTCGAGAGCTTCCGTTGTTCAATTTCGAGCATCTCTATATGTGATGCACCTGCATCAGACCTCCGAGTTAAAAGTTATGACCATTTGAATTTCACGAGAGCTTCCGTTGTTCAATTTCGAGCGTCTCGATATATTATGCGCCTGAATCGGACCTCCGAGTAAAAAGTCATGACCGTTTGAATTTCTCTAGAGCTTCCGTTGTTCAATTTCGAGTGTCTCGATATAGTATGCGACTGAATCGGACATCTGAGTGAAACGTTATGACCATTTGAATTTCTCGAGAGCTTCCGTTGTTCAATTTCGAGCATCTCTATATGCGATGCACCTGCATCAGACCTCCGAGTTAAAAGTTATGACCATTTGAATTTCACGAGAGCTTCCGTCGTTCAATTTCGAGCGTCTCGATATATTATGTGCCTAAATCAAACCTCGAGTGAAACGTTATGACCATTTGAATTTCTCGAGAGCTTCCGTTGTTCAATTTTGAGCATCTCTATATGGGATGCACCTGCATTAGACCTCCGAGTTAAAAGTTATGATCATTTGAATTTCACGAGAGCTTCCGTCGTTCAATTTCGAGCGTCTCGATATATTATGTGCCTGAATCAGACCTCCGAGTAAAAAGTTATGACCGTTTGAATTTCTCGAGAGCTTCTGTTGTTCAATTTCGAACGTCTCGAGATAGTATGCGCCTGAATCGGACATCCGAGTGAAAAGTTAAGACCATTTGAATTTCTCGAGAGCTTCCGTTGTTCAATTTCGGGCGTCTCGATATATTATGCGCCTGAATCGGACCTCCGAGTGAAAAGTTATGACCATTTTGAATTTCAGGAGAGCTTCCGTTGTTCAATTTCGAGCGTCTCGATATATTATGCGCCTGAATCGGACCTCCGAGTGAAAAGTTATGACCATTTGAATTGCTCCAGAGATTCCCATGTTCAATTTCGAGCATCTCGATATATTATGCGCCTGAATCGGACCTCCGAGTAAAAAGTTATAACCGTTTGAATTTCACGAGAGCTTCCGTTGTTCAATTTCGAGCGTCTCGATATATTATGCGCCTGAATCTGACCTCCGTGTGAAAAGTTATGACCATTTGAATTTCCCGAGAGCTTCCGTTGTTCAATATCGAGCGTCTCGATATATTATGCGCCTGAATCTGACCTACGAGTGAAAAGTTATGACCATTTCAATTTCTTGAGAGCTTCTGTTGTTCAATTACGGGCGTCTCGATATATTATGCGCCTGAATCGGACCTCCGAGTGAAAAGTTATGACCATTTGAATTTCTCGAGAGCTTCCGTTGTCTAATTTCGAGCTTTTCTATATGTGATGCGCTTGAATCGGACCTCCGTGTTAAAAGTTGTCACCATTTGAATTTCTCGAGAGCTTCCGTTGCTCAATTTCGAGCATCTCTATATGTGATGCGCCTGCATCGGACCTCCGATTGAAAATTTATGACTATTTGAATTTCTCGAGAGCTTCCGTTGTTCAATTTCAAGCATCTCTATATGTGATGCACCTACATCAAACCTCCGAGTTAAAAGTTATGACCATTTGAATTTCACGAAAGCTTCTGTTGTTCAATTTCGAGGGTCTCGATATATTATGCGCCTGAATCGGACCTCCGAGTAAAAAGTCATGACCGTTTGAATTTCTCGAGAGCTTCCGTTGTTCAATTTCGAGTGTGTCGATATAGTATGCGCCTGAATCGGACATCCGAGTGAAATGTTATGACCATTTGAATTTCTCGAGAGCTTCTGTTGTTCAATTTCGAACGTCTCGATATAGTATGCGCCTGAATCGGACATCCGAGTGAAAAGCTATGACCATTTGTTTTTCTCGATAGCTTCCGTTGTTCAATTTCGGGCGTCTCGATATATTATGCGCCTGAATCGGACCTCCGAGTGAAAAGTTATGACCATTTGAATTGCTCCAGAGATTCCCATGTTCAATTTCCAGCATCTCGATATATTATGCGCCTGAATCGGACCTCCGAGTAAAAAATTATGACCGTTTGAATTTCATGAGAGCTTTCGTTGTTCAATTTCAAGCGTCTCGATATATTATGCGCCTGAATCTGATCTCCGTGTGAAAAGTTATGACCATTTGAATTTCCCGAGAGCTTACGTTGTTCAATTCCTAGCGTTTCCATATGTGATGCGCTTCCATCGGAACTCCGAGTTAAAAGTTATGACCATTTGAATTTCTCGAGAGCTTCCGTTGTTCAATTTCGAGCGTCTCGATATATTATGCGCCTGAATCTGACCTACGAGTAAAAAGTTATGACCATTTCAATTTCTTGAGAGCTTCTGTTGTTCAATTTCGGGCGTCTCGATATATTATGCGCCTGAATCGGACCTCCGAGTGAAAAGTTATGACCATTTGAATTTCTCGAGAGCTTCCGTTGTTTAATTTTGAGCTTTTCTATATGTGATGCGCTTGAATCGGACCTCCGTGTTAAAAGTTGTCACCATTTGAATTTCTCGATAGCTTCCGTTGCTCAATTTCGAGCATCTCTATATGTGATGCGTCTGCATCGGACCTCCGAGTGAAAATTTATGACCATTTGAATTTCTCGAGAGCTTCCGTTGTTCAATTTCGAGCATCTCTATACGTGATGCACCTGCATCAGACCTCCGAGTTAAAAGTTAAGACCATTTGAATTTCACGAGAGCTTTCGTTGTTCAATTTCGAGCGTCTCAAAATATTATGCGCCTGAATCGGACCTCCGAGTAAAAAGTTATGACCGTTTGAATTTCTCAAGAGCTTCCGTTGTTCAATTTCGAGTGTCTCGATATAGTATGCGCCTGAATCTGACCTCCGAGTTAACAGTTATGACCATTTGAATTTCTTGAGATCTTCCAATGTTCAATTTCAAGCATCTCGATATATTATGCGCCTGAATCGGACTTCCGAGTTAACAGTTATGACCATTTGAATTTCTTGAGATCTTCCATTTTTCAATTTCGAGCGTCTCGATATATCATGCACCTGAATCGGACCTCCTAGTGAAAATTTATGACCATTTGAATTTCTCGAGAGCTTCCGTTGTTCAATTTCAAGCATCTCTATATGTGATGCACCTGCATCAGACCTCCGAGTGAAAAGTTATGAGCAATTGAATCTCTCAAGATCTTCCAATGTTCAATTTCAAGCATCTCGATATATTATGCGCCTGAATCGGACTTCCGAGTTAACAGTTATGACCATTTGAATTTCTTGAGATCTTCCGTTGTTCAATTTCGAGAGTCTCGATATATTATGTGCCTGATTCGGACCTCCCAGTGAAAAGTTATCACCATTTGAATTTCTCGAGAGCTTCCATTGTTTAATTTCTAGCATCTCCACATGTGATGCGCCTGCATCGGAACTCCGAGTTAAAAGTTAGGACCATTTGAATTGCTCAAGATCTTCCAGTTTTCAATTTCGAGCGTCTCGATATATCATGCGCCTGAATCGGACCTCCGAGTGAAAAGTTATGATCATTTAAATTTTTGGAGAGCTTCCGTTGTTCAATTTCGATCGTCTCGATATATTATGCACCTGAATCGGACCTCCGAGTGAAAAGTTATGACCATTTGAATTGCTCCAGAGCTTCCTTTGTTCAATTTCGAGCGTTTCGATATATTATGCGCCTGAATCGGACCTCCAAGTAAAAAGTTATCACCGTCTGTATTTCTCTAGAGCTACCGTTGTTCAAATTCGAGTGTCTCGATATATTATGCGCCTGAATCAGACCTCTTAGTGAAAAATAATGACCATTTGAATTTCTCGAGAGCTTCAGTTGTTCAATTTCGAGCGTCTCGATATATTATGCGCCTGAATCGGACCTCCGAGTTAAAATTTATGACCATTTGAATTTCACGAGAGCTTCCGTTGCTCAATTTCGGGCGTCTAAATATATTATGCGCCTGAGTATGACCTCCGTGTAAAAAGTGATGACCATTTGAATTTCTCAAGAGCTTACGTTGTTCAATTCTGAGTGTCTCTATATGTGACACGCCTAAATCGGACCTCCGAGTAAAAAGTTATGACTGTTTGAATTTCTAGAGGGCTTCCGATGTTCAATTTCGAGGGTGTCGATATATTATGCGCCTGAATCTGACCTCCGAGTGAAAAGTTTTGACCATTTTGAATTTCTCGAGAGCTTCCGTTGTTCAATTTCGAGCATCTCTATATGTGATACGCCCGAATCGGACCTCCGATTGAAAAGTAATGACCATTTGAATTTCTCGAGAGCTTCCATTGCTCAATTACGAGGGTCTCGATTTATTATGCGCCTGAATCGGACATCCGAGTGAAAAGTTATGACCATTTGAATTTCTAGAGAGTTTCCGTTGTTTAATTTCGAGGCTCTCGATGTATTATGCGCCAGAATCGGACCTCCGAGTGAAAAGTTATAACCATTTGAATTTCTGGAGAGCTTCCGTTGTTTAATTTCGAGAGTCTCATTATATTATGCGCCTGAATCGGACATCCGAGTCAAAAGTTATGATCTTTTGAATTTCACGAGAGCTTCCGTTGTTCAATTTCGAGCGTCTCGATATATTATGCGCCTGAATCTGACCTCCGTGTTAAAAGTTATGACCATTTGAATTTCTCGAGAGCTTACGTTGTTCAATTCCGAGCGTCTCTATATGTGATGCGCCTGAACCGGACCTCCGATTGAAAATTTATGACAATTTGAATTTCTCTAGAGCTTCAGTTGTTCAATTTTGAGTGTCTCGATATATTATGCGCCTGAATCGGACCTCCGAGTCAAAAGTTATGACCATTTGAATTTCTCGAGAGCTTCAGTTGTTCAATTTCGAGCATCTCCATATGTGATGCGCCTACATCGAAACTCCGAGTTAAAAGTTATGACCATTTGAATTTCTCGAGAGCTTCCGTTGTTCAATTTCGAGCGTCTCGATATATTATGTGTCTGAATCTAACCTCCGAGTGAAAAGTTATGACCATTTGAATTTCTCGAGAGCTTCCGTTGTTCAATTTCGGGCGTCTTGATATATTATGCCCCTGAATCGGACCTCCGAGTGAAACGTTATGACCATTTGAATTTCTCGAGAGCTTCCGTTGTTCAATTTCGGGCGTCTTGATATATTATGCCCCTGAATCGGACCTCCGAGTGAAAAGTTATGACCATTTGAATTGCTCAAGATCTTCCATTGTTCAATATCGAGCGTCTCGATATATTATGCGCCTGAATCGGACCTCCAAGTGAAAAGTAATGACCATTTGAATTTCTCGAGAGCTTCCGTTGTTCAATTTCGGGCGTCTCGAGATATTATGCGCCTGAATCGGACCTCTGAGTGAAAAGTTATGACCATTTGAATTGCTCAAGATCTTCCATTGTTCAATTTCGAGCGTCTCACTATTTTATGCGCCTGTATCGGACCTCCGAGTTAAATGTTATGACCATTTGAATTTCTCGAGAGCTTCAGTTGTTCAATTTCGAGCATCTCCATATGTGATGCGCCTACATCGAAACTTCGAGTTAAAAGTTATGACCATTTGAATTTCTCGAGAGCTTCCGTTGTTCAATTTCGAGCGTCTCGATATATTATGTGTGTGAATCTAACCTCCGAGTTAAAAGTTATGACCATTTGAATTTCTCGAGAGCTTCCGTTGTTCAATTTCGACCGTCTCAATATATTACGCGCCTGAATCGGACCTCCGAGTTAAAAGTTATGACCATTTGAATTTCTCAAGAGCTTTCGTTGTCTAATTTCGAGCTTTTCTATATGTGATGCGCTTGAATCGGACCTCCGTGTTAAAAGTTGTCACCATTTGAATTTCTCGAGAGCTTCCGTTGCTCAATTTCGAGCATCTCTATATGTGATGCCCCTGCATCGGACCTCCGAGTGAAAATTTATGACTATTTGAATTTCTCGAGAGCTTCTGTTGTTCAATTTCAAGCGTCTCAATATATTATGCGCCTGAATCGGACCTCCGAGTGAAAAGTTATGACCATTTGAATTTCTCGAGAGCTTCCGTTGTCTAATTTCGAGCTTTTCTATATGTGATGCGCTTGAATCGGACCTCCGTGTTAAAAGTTGTCACCATTTGAATTTCTCGAGAGCTTCTGTTGCTCAATTTCGAGCATCTCTATATGTGATGCGTCTGCATCGGACCTCCGAGTGAAAATTTATGACCATTTGAATTTCTCGAGAGCTTCCGTTGTCTAATTTCGAGCTTTTCTATATGTGATGCGCTTGAATCGGACCTCCGTGTTAAAAGTTGTCACCATTTGAATTTCTCGAGAGCTTCCGTTGCTCAATTTCGAGCATCTCTATATGTGATGCGTCTGCATCGGACCTCCGAGTGAAAATTTATGACTATTTGAATTTCTCGAGAGCTTCCGTTGTTCAATTTCGAGCATCTCTATATGTGATGCACCTGCATCAGACCTCCGAGTTAAAAGTTATGACCATTTGAATTTCACGAGAGCTTCCGTTGTTCAATTTCGAGCGTCTCGATATATTATGCGCCTGAATCGGACCTCCGAGTAAAAAGTCATGACCGTTTGAATTTCTCTAGAGCTTCCGTTGTTCAATTTCGAGCATCTCTATATGCGATGCACCTGCATCAGACCTCCGAGTTAAAAGTTATGACCATTTGAATTTCACGAGAGCTTCCGTCGTTCAATTTCGAGCGTCTCGATATATTATGTGCCTAAATCAAACCTCGAGTGAAACGTTATGACCATTTGAATTTCTCGAGAGCTTCCGTTGTTCAATTTTGAGCATCTCTATATGGGATGCACCTGCATCAGACCTCCGAGTTAAAAGTTATGACCATTTGAATTTCACGAGAGCTTCCGTCGTTCAATTTCGAGCGTCTCGATATATGATGTGCCTGAATCAGACCTCCGAGTAAAAAGTTATGACCGTTTGAATTTCTCGAGAGCTTCTGTTGTTCAATTTCGAACGTCTCGAGATAGTATGCGCCTGAATCGGACATCCGAGTGAAAAGTTATGACCATTTGAATTTCTCGAGAGCTTCCGTTGTTCAATTTCGGGCGTCTCGATATATTATGCGCCTGAATCGGACCTCCGAGTGAAAAGTTATGACCATTTTGAATTTCAGGAGAGCTTCCGTTGTTCAATTTCGAGCGTCTCGATATATTATGCGCCTGAATCGGACCTCCGAGTGAAAAGTTATGACCATTTGAATTGCTCCAGAGATTTCCATGTTCAATTTCGAGCATCTCGATATATTATGCGCCTGAATCGGACCTCCGAGTAAAAAGTTATAACCGTTTGAATTTCACGAGAGCTTCCGTTGTTCAATTTCGAGCGTCTCGATATATTATGCCCCTGAATCGGACCTCCGAGTTAACAGTTATGACCATTTGAATTTCTTGAGATCTTCCAATGTTCAATTTCAAGCATCTCGATATATTATGCGCCTGAATCGGACTTCCGAGTTAACAGTTATGACCATTTGAATTTCTCGAGATCTTCCATTTTTCAATTTCGAGCGTCTCGATATATCATGCGCCTGAATCGGACCTCCTAGTGAAAATTTATGACCATTTGAATTTCTCGAGAGCTTCAGTTGTTCAATTTCGAGCATCTCCATATGTGATGCGCCTACATCGAAACTTCGAGTTAAAAGTTATGACCATTTGAATTTCTCGAGAGCTTCCGTTGTTCAATTTCGAGCGTCTCGATATATTATGTGTGTGAATCTAACCTCCGAGTTAAAAGTTATGACCATTTGAATTTCTCGAGAGCTTCCGTTGTTCAATTTCGACCGTCTCAATATATTACGCGCCTGAATCGGACCTCCGAGTTAAAAGTTATGACCATTTGAATTACTCGAGAGCTTCCGTTGTTCAATTTCGAGCGTCTCGATATATTATGCGCCTGAATCTGACCTACGAGTGAAAAGTTATGACCATTTCAATTTCTTGAGAGTTTCTGTTGTTCAATTTCGGGCGTCTCGATATATTATGCGCTTGAATCGGACCTCCGAGTGAAAAGTTATGACCATTTGAATTTCTCGAGAGCTTCCGTTGTTTAATTTTGAGCTTTTCTATATGTGATGCGCTTGAATCGGACCTCCGTGTTAAAAGTTGTCACCATTTGAATTTCTCGAGAGCTTCCGTTGCTCAATTTCGAGCATCTCTATATGTGATGCGTCTGCATCGGACCTCCGAGTGAAAATTTATGACCATTTGAATTTCTCGAGAGCTTCCGTTGTTCAATTTCGAGCATCTCTATATGTGATGCACCTGCATCAGACCTCCGAGTTAAAAGTTAAGACCATTTGAATTTCACGAGAGCTTTCGTTGTTCAATTTCGAGCGTCTCAAAATATTATGTGCCTGAATCGGACCTCCGAGTAAAAAGTTATGACCGTTTGAATTTCTCAAGAGCTTCCGTTGTTCAATTTCGAGTGTCTCGATATAGTATGCGCCTGAATCTGACCTCCGAGTGAAACGTTATGACCATTTGAATTTCTCGAGAGCTTCCGTTGTTCAATTTCGAGCATCTATATATGTGATGCGCCTGCATCGGACCTCCGAGTGAAAATTTCTGAGCATTTGAATTTCTCGAGAGCTTCCGTTGTTCAATTTCGAGCATCTATATATGTGATGCGCCTGCATCGGACCTCCGAGTGAAAATTTCTGAGCATTTGAATTTCTCGAGAGCTTCCATTGTTCAATTTCGAGCATCTTTATATGTGATGCACCTGCATCAGACCTCCGAGTGAAAAGTTATGACCATTTGAATTTCACGAGAGCTTCCGTTGTTCAATTTCGGGCGTCTCGATATATTATACGCCTGAATCGGACCTCCGAGTAAAAAGTTATGACCGTTTGTATTTCTCAAGAGCTTTAGTTGTTCAATTTCGAGTGTCTCGATATATTATGTGCCTAAATCGGACCTCCCAGTGAAAAGTTATGACCATTTGAATTTCTCGAGAGCATCCGTTGTTCAATTTCTAGCATCTCCATATGTGTTGCGCCTGCATCGGACCTCCGAGTGAAAAGTTAGGACCATTTGAATTGCTCAAGATCTACCATTGTTCAATTTCGAGCGTCTCGATATATCATTCGCCTGAATCGGACCTCCGAGGGAAAAGTTATGATCATTTGAATTGCTCAAGAGTTTCCATTGTTCAATTTCGAGTGTCTCGATATATTATTCCCCTGAATCGGACCTTTGAATGAAAAGTTATGACCATTTGAATTGCCCAAGAGCTTCCATTGTTCAATTTCGAGCGTCTCCATATTTTTTGTGCCTGAATCGGACCTCCGAGTTAAAAGTTATGACCATTTGAATATCTCGAGAACTTCCTTTGTTCAATTTCGAGCGTCTCTATATGTGATGCGCCTGAATCGGAACTCCGAGTGAAAAGTAATGACCATTTGAATTTCTCGAGAGCTTCCGTTGTTCAATTTCGGGCGTCTCGATATATTATGCCACTGAATCGGACCTCCGAGTGAAAAGTTATGACCATTTGAATTTCTCAAGATCTTCCATTGTTCAATTTCGAGCATCTCGATATATTATGCGCCTGAATCGGACCTCCGAGTTAACAGTTATGACCGTTTGAATTTCTCGAGAGCTTCCGTTGTTCAATTTCGAGAGTCTCGATATATTATGTGCCTAAATCGGACCTCCAAGTGAAAAGTTATGACCATTTGAATTAGTCAAAAGCTTCCATTGTACAATTTCGAGCGTCTCGATATATTACACGCCTGAATCGGACATCCGTGTTAATAGTTATGACCATTTGAATTTGTCGAGAGCTTCCGTTGCTCAATTTCGAGTATCTCTATATGTGATGCACCTGCATCGGACCTCCTAGTGAAAATTTATGACCATTTGAATTTCTCGAGAGCTTTCGTTGTTCAATTTCAAGCATCTCTATATGTGATGCACCTGCATCAGACCTCCGAGTGAAAAGTTATGAGCAATTGAATCTCTCAAGATCTTCCAATGTTCAATTTCAAGCATCTCGATATATTATGCGCCTGAATCGGACTTCCGAGTTAACAGTTATGACCATTTGAATTTCTTGAGATCTTCCGTTGTTCAATTTCGAGAGTCTCGATATATTATGTGCCTGATTCGGACCTCCCAGTGAAAAGTTATCACCATTTGAATTTCTCAAGAGCTTCCATTGTTTAATTTCTAGCATCTCCACATGTGATGCGCCTGCATCGGAACTACGAGTTAAAAGTTAGGACCATTTGAATTGCTCAAGATCTTCCATTTTTCAATTTCGAGCGTCTCGATATATCATGCGCCTGAATCGGACCTCCGAGTGAAAAGTTATGATCATTTAAATTTTTGGAGCGCTTCCATTGTTCAATTTCGATCGTCTCGATATATTATGCACCTGAATCGGACCTCCGAGTGAAACGTTATGACCATTTGAATTGCTCCAGAGCTTCCTTTGTTCAATTTCGAGCGTTTCGATATATTATGCGCCTGAATCGTACCTCCAAGTAAAAAGTTATCACCGTCTGTATTTCTCTAGAGCTTCCGTTGTTCAAATTCGAGTGTCTCGATATATTATGCGCCTGAATCGGACCTCTTAGTGAAAAATAATGAGCATTTGAATTTCTCGAGGGCTTCAGTTGTTCAATTTCGAGCGTCTCGATATATTATGCGCCTGAATCGGACCTCCGAGTTAAAATTTATGACCATTTGAATTTCACGAGAGCTTCCGTTGTTCAATTTCGGGCGTCTAAATATATTATGCGCCTGAGTATGACCTCCGTGTAAAAAGTGATGACCATTTGAATTTCTCAAGAGCTTACGTTGTGCAATTCCGAGCGTCTCTATATGTGACACGCCTAAATCGGACCTCCGAGTAAAAAGTTATGACTGTTTGAATTTCTAGAGGGCTTCCGATGTTCAATTTCGAGGGTGTCGATATATTATGCGCCTGAATCTAACCTCCGAGTGAAAAGTTATGACCATTTTGAATTTCTCGAGAGCTTCCGTTGTTCAATTTCGAGCATCTCTATATGTGATGCGCCCGAATCGGACCTCCGATTGAAAAGTAATGACCATTTGAATTTCTGGAGAGCTTCCATTGCTCAATTACGAGGGTCTCGATATATTATGCGCCTGAATCGGACATCCGAGTCAAAAGTTATGATCTTTTGAATTTCACGAGAGCTTCCGTTGTTCAATTTCGAGCGTCTCGATATATTATGCGCCTGAATCTGACCTCCGTGTTAAAAGTTATGACCATTTGAATTTCTCGAGAGCTTACGTTGTTCAATTCCGAGCGTCTCTATATGTTATGCGCCTGAACCGGACCTCCGATTGAAAATTTATGACAATTTGAATTTCTCTAGAGCTTCAGTTGTTCAATTTTGAGTGTCTCGATATATTATGCGCCTGAATCGGACCTCCGAGTCAAAAGTTATGACCATTTGAATTTCTCGAGAGCTTCAGTTGTTCAATTTCGAGCATCTCCATATGTGATGCGCCTACATCGAAACTCCGAGTTAAAAGTTATGACCATTTGAATTTCTCGAGAGCTTCCGTTGTTCAATTTCGAGCGTCTCGATATATTATGTGTCTGAATCTAACCTCCAAGTGAAAAGTTATGACCATTTGAATTTCTCGAGAGCTTCCGTTGTTCAATTGCGGGCGTCTTGATATATTATGCCCCTGAATCGGACCTCCGAGTGAAAAGTTATGACCATTTGAATTTCTCGAGAGCTTCCATTGTTCAATTTCGGGCGTCCTGATATATTATGCCCCTGAATCGGACCTCCGAGTGAAAATTTATGACCATTTGAATTGCTCAAGATCTTCCATTGTTCAATATCGAGCGTCTCGATATATTATGCGCCTGAATCGGACCTCCGAGTGAAAAGTAATGACCATTTGAATTTCTCGAGAGCTTCCGTTGTTCAATTTCGGGCGTCTCGAGATATTATGCGCCTGAATCGGACCTCCGAGTGAAAAGTTATGACCATTTGAATTGCTCAAGATCTTCCATTGTTCAATTTCGAGCGTCTCACTATTTTATGCGCCTGAATCGGACCTCCGAGTTAAATGTTATGACCATTTGAATTTCTCGAGAGCTTCAGTTGTTCAATTTCGAGCATCTCCATATGTGATGCGCCTACATCGAAACTCCGAGTTAAAAGTTATGACCATTTGAATTTCTCGAGAGCTTCCGTTGTTCAATTTCGAGCGTCTCGATATATTATATGTGTGAATCTAACCTCCGAGTGAAAAGTTATGACCATTTGAATTTCTCGAGAGCTTCCGTTGTTCAATTTCGGGCGTCTTGATATATTATGCTCCTGAATCGGACCTCCGAGTGAAAAGTTATGACCATTTGAATTTCTCAAGATATTCCATATTCAATTTCGAGCATCTGGATATATTCTGCGCCTGAATCGGACCTCCGAGTTAACAGTTATGACCATTTGAATTTCTCGAGGGCTTCCGTTGTTCAATTTTGAGAGTCTAGATATATTATGTGCCTGAATCGGACCTCCAAGTGAAATGTTATGACCAATTGAATTGCTCAATTGCTTCCATTGTTCAATTTCGAGATTCTCGATATATTACGCCCCTGAATCGGACCTCCGTGTTAAAAGTTATGATCATTTGAATTTCTCAAGAGCTTCCGTTGCTCCATTTCGAGCATCTGTATATGTGATGCGCCTGAATCTGACCTCCGAGTGAAACTTTCTGACCATTTTAACTTCTCGAGAGCTTCCGTTGTTCAATTTCGATCATCTCTATATGTGATGCACCTGCATCAGACCTCCGAGTTAAAAGTTATGACCATTTGAATTTCACGAGAGCTTCCGTTGTTCAATTTCGAGCGTCTCGATATATTAAGCGCCTGAATCGGACCTCCGAGTAAAAAGTTATCACCGTTTGAATTTCTCGACAGCTTCCGTTGTTCAATTTCGAGTGTCTCGATATATTATGCGCCTAAATCGGACATCTGAGTGAAAAGTTATGACCAGTTGAATTTCTCGATATCTTCCGTTGTTCAATTTCGGGCGTCTCGATATATTATGCGCCTGAATCGGACTTCCGAGTGAAAAGTTATGAGCATTTGAATTTCTCGAGAGCTTGCGTTGTTTAATTTCGAGCTTCTCTATATGTGATGCGCTTGAATCGGAGCTCCGAGTGAAAAATTATGACCATTTGAATTTCTGAAGAGCTTCCGTTGTTCAATTTCGAGCGTCTCGATATATTATGCGCCTGAATCTGACCTCCGTGTGAAAAGTTATGACCATTTGAATTTCTCGAGAGCTTCCGATGTTCAATTTCGAGCGTCTCGATATATTATGCGCCTGAATCGGACCTCCGAGTGAAAAGTTATGACCATTTGAATTGCTCCAGAGCTTCCCTTGTTCAATTTCGAGCGTCTCGATATATTATGCCACTGAATCGGACCTCCGAGTGAAAAGTTATGACCATTTGAATTTGTCGAGAGCTTCCGTTGCTCAATTTCGAGTATCTCTATATGTGATGCACCTGCATCGGACCTCCTAGTGAAAATTTATGACCATTTGAATTTCTCGAGAGCTTCCGTTGTTCAATTTCAAGCATCTCTATATGTGATGCACCTCCATCAGACCTCCGAGTGAAAAGTTATGAGCAATTGAATTTCTCAAGATCTTCCAATGTTCAATTTCAAGCATCTCGATATATTATGCGCCTGAATCGGATTTCCGAGTTAACAGTTATGACCATTTGAATTTCTTGAGATCTTCCGTTGTTCAATTTCGAGAGTCTCGATATATTATGTGCCTGAATCGGACCTCCAAGTGAAAAGTTATGACCATTTGAATTGCTTAATAGCTTCCATTGTTCAATTTCAAGTGTCTCGATATTTTACGCGCCTGAATCGGACCTCCGAGTTAAAAGTTATGACCATTTGAATTTCACGAGAGCTTCCGTTGTTCAATTTCGAGGGTCTCGATATATTATGTCCCTGATTCTGACCTCCCAGTGAAAAGTTATCACCATTTGAATTTCCCGAGAGCTTCCATTGTTTAATTTCTAGCATCTCCACATGTGATGCGCCTGCATCGGAACTCCTAGTTAAAAGTTAATACCATTTGAATTGCTCAAGATTTTCCATTTTTCAATTTCGAGCATCTCGATATATCATGCGCCTGAATCGAACCTCCGAGTGAAAAGTTATGATCATTTAAATTTTTGGAGAGCTTCCGTTGTTCAATTTCGAGCGTCTCGATATATTATGCACCTGAATCGGACCTCCGAGTGAAAAGTTATGACCATTTGAATTGCTCCAGAGCTTCCTTTGTTCAATTTCGAGCGTTTCGATATATTATGCGCCTGAATCGGACCTCCAAGTAAAATGTTATCACCGTCTGTATTTCTCGAGAGCTTCCGTTGTTCAAATTCGAGTGTCTCGATATATTATGCGCCTGAATCGGACCTCTTGGTGAAAAATAATGACCATTTGAATTTCTCGAGAGTTTCAGTTGTTCAATTTCGAGCGTCTCGATATATTATGCCCCTGAATCGGACCTCCGAGTTAAAATTTATGACCATTTGAATTTCACGAGAGCTTCCGTTGTTCAATTTCGGGCGTCTAAATATATTATGCGCCTGAGTATGACCTCCGTGTGAAAAGTGATGACCATTTGAATTTCTCAAGAGCTTACGTTGTTCAATTCCGAGCGTCTCTATATGTGACACGCCTAAATCGGACCTCCGAGTAAAAAGTTATGACTGTTTGAATTTCTAGAGGGCTTCCATTGTTCAATTTCGAGGGTGTCGATATATTATGCGCCTGAATCTGACCTCCGAGTGAAAAGTTTTGACCATTTTGAATTTCTCGAGAGCTTCCGTTGTTCAATTTCGAGCATCTCTATATGTGATGCGCCCGAATCGGACCTCCGATTGAAAAGTAATGACCATTTGAATTTCTCGAGAGCTTCCATTGCTCAATTACGAGGGTCTCGATATATTATGCGCCTGAATCGGACATCCGAGTGAAAAGTTATGACCATTTGAATTTCTGGAGAGCTTCCGTTGTTTAATTTCGAGGCTCTCGATTTATTATGCGCTAGAATTGGACCTCCGAGTGAAAAGTTATAACCATTTGAATTTCTGGAGAGCTTCCGTTGTTTAATTTCGAGAGTCTCATTATATTATGCGCCTGAATCGGACATCCGAGTCAAAAGTTATGATCTTTTGAATTTCACGAGAGCTTCCGTTGTTCAATTTCGGGCGTCTTGATATATTATGCCCCTGAATCGGACCTCCGAGTGAAAAGTTATGACCATTTGAATTGCTCAAGATCTTCCATTGTTCAATTTCGAGCGTCTCGATATATTATGCACCTGAATCGGACCTCCGAGTGAAAAGTAATGACCATTTGAATTTCTCGAGAGCTTCCGTTGTTCAATTTCGGGCGTCTCGAGATATTATGCGCCTGAATCGGACCTCCGAGTGAAAAGTTATGACCATTTGAATTGCTCAAGATCTTCCATTGTTCAATTTCGAGCGTCTCACTATTTTATGCGCCTGAATCGGACCTCCGAGTTAAATGTTATGACCATTTGAATTTCTCGAGAGCTTCAGTTGTTCAATTTCGAGCATCTCCATATGTGATGCGCCTACATCGAAACTCCGAGTTAAAAGTTATGACCATTTGAATTTCTCGAGAGCTTCCGTTGTTCAATTTCGAGCGTCTCGATATATTATGTGTGTGAATCTAACCTCCGAGTGAAAAGTTATGACCATTTGAATTTCTCGAGAGCTTCCGTTGTTCAATTTCGGGCGTCTTGATATATTATGCCCCTGAATCGGACCTCCGAGTGAAAAGTTATGACCATTTGAATTTCTCAAGATATTCCATATTCAATTTCGAGCATCTGGATATATTCTGCGCCTGAATCGGACCTCCGAGTTAACAGTTATGACCATTTGAATTTCTCGAGGGCTTCCGTTGTTCAATTTTGAGAGTCTAGATATATTATGTGCCTGAATCGGACCTCCAAGTGAAATGTTATGACCAATTGAATTGCTCAATTGCTTCATTGTTCAATTTCGAGATTCTCGATATATTACGCCCCTGAATCGGACCTCCGTGTTAAAAGTTATGATCATTTGAATTTCTCGAGAGCTTCCGTTGCTCCATTTCGAGCATCTGTATATGTGATGCGCCTGAATCTGACCTCCGAGTGAAAATTTATGACCATTTTAACTTCTCGAGAGCTTCCGTTGTTCAATTTCGAGCATCTCTATATGTGATGCGCCCGAATCGGACATCCGGTTGAAAAGTAATGACCATTTGAATTTCTCGAGAGCTTCCATTGCTCAATTACGAGGGTCTCGATATATTATGCGCCTGAATCGGACATCCGAGTGAAAAGTTATGACCATTTGAATTTCTGGAGAGCTTCCGTTGTTTAATTTCGAGGCTCTCGATGTATTATGCGCCAGAATCGGACCTCCGAATGAAAAGTTATAACCATTTGAATTTCTGGAGAGCTTCCGTTGTTTAATTTCGAGAGTCTCATTATCTTATGCGCCTGAATCGGACATCCGAGTCAAAAGTTATGATCTTTTGAATTTCACGAGAGCTTCCGTTGTTCAATTTCGAGCGTCTCGATATATTATGCGCCTGAATCTGACCTCCGTGTTAAAAGTTATGACCATTTGAATTTCTCGAGAGCTTCCGTTGTTCAATTTCGAGCATCTCCATATGTGATGCGCCTACATCGAAACTCCGAGTTAAAAGTTATGACCATTTGAATTTCTCGAGAGCTTCCGTTGTTCAATTTCGAGCGTCTCGATATATTATGTGTCTGAATCTAACCTCCGAGTGAAAAGTTATGACCATTTGAATTTCTCGAGAACTTCCGTTGTTCAATTTCGGGCGTCTTGATATATTATGCCCCAGAATCGGACCTCCGAGTGAAAAGTTATGACCATTTGAATTTCTCGAGAGCTTCCGTTGTTCAATTTCGGGCGTCTTGATATATTATGTCCCTGAATCGGACCTCCGAGTGAAAAGTTATGACCATTTGAATTGCTCAAGATCTTCCATTGTTCAATTTCGAGCGTCTCGATATATTATGCGCCTGAATCGGACCTCCGAGTGAAAAGTAATGACCATTTGAATTTCTCGAGAGCTTCTGTTGTTCAATTTTGGGCGTCTCGAGATATTATGCGCCTGAATCGGACCTCCGAGTGAAAAGTTATGACCATTTGAATTGCTCAAGATCTTCCATTGTTCAATTTCGAGCGTCTCACTATTTTATGCGCCTGAGTCGGACCTCTGAGTTAAATGTTATGACCATTTGTATTTCTCGAGAGCTTCAGTTGTTCAATTTCGAGCATCTCCATATGTGATGCGCCTACATCGAAACTCCGAGTTAAAAGTTATGACCATTTGAATTTCTCGAGAGCTTCCGTTGTTCAATTTCGAGCGTCTCGATATATTATGTGTGTGAATCTAACCTCCGAGTGAAAAGTTATGGCCATTTGAATTTCTCGAGAGCTTCCGTTGTTCAATTTCGGGCGTCTTGATATATTATGCCCCTGAATCGGACCTCCGAGTGAAAAGTTATGACCATTTGAATTTCTCAAGATATTCCATATTCAATTTCGAGCATCTGGATATATTCTGCGTTCAATTTTGAGAGTCTAGATATATTATGTGCCTGAATCGGACCTCCAAGTGAAATGTTATGACCAATTGAATTGCTCAATTGCTTCCATTGTTCAATTTCGAGATTCTCGATATATTACGCCCCTGAATCGGACATCCGTGTTAAAAGTTATGATCATTTGAATTTCTCGATAGCTTCCGTTGCTCCATTTCGAGCATCTGTATATTTGATGCGCCTGAATCTGACCTCCGAGTGAAAATTTATGACCATTTTAACTTCTCGAGAGCTTCCGTTGTTCAATTTCGAGCATTTGTATATGTGATGCGCCCGAATCGGACCTCCGATTGAAAAGTAATGACCATTTGAAATTCTCGAGAGCTTCCATTGCTCAATTACGAGGGTCTCGATATATTATGCGCCTGAATCGGACATCCGAGTGGAAAGTTATGACCATTTGAATTTCTGGAGAGCTTCCGTTGTTTAATTTCGAGGCTCTCGATTTATTATGCGCCAGAATCGGACCTCCGAGTTAAAAGTTATAACCATTTGAATTTCTGGAGAGCTTCAGTTGTTTAATTTCGAGAGTCTCATTATATTATGCGCCTGAATCGGACATCCGAGTCAAAAGTTATGATCTTTTGAATTTCACGAGAGCTTCCGTTGTTCAATTTCGAGCGTCTCGATATATTATGCGCCTGAATCTGACCTCCGTGTTAAAAGTTATGACCATTTGAATTTCTCGAGAGCTTACGTTGTTCAATTCCGAGCGTCTCTATATGTGATGCGCCTGAATCTGACCTCCGAGTGAAAATTTATGACCATTTTAACTTCTCGAGAGCTTCCGTTGTTCAATTTCGAGCATCTCTATATGTGATGCACCTGCATCAGACCTCCGAGTTAAAAGTTATGACCATTTGAATTTCACGAGAGCTTCCGTTGTTCAATTTCGAGCGTCTCGATATATTAAGCGCCTGAATCGGACCTCCGAGTAAAACGTTATCACCGTTTGAATTTCTCGACAGCTTCCGTTGTTCAATTTCGAGTGTCTCGATATATTATGCGCCTAAATCGGACATCTGAGTGGAAAGTTATGACCAGTTGAATTTCTCGATATCTTCCGTTGTTCAATTTTGGGCGTCGCGATATATTATGCGCCTGAATTGGACCTCCGAGTGAAAAGTTATGAGCATTTGAATTTTTGGAGAGCTTCCGTTGTTCAATTTCGAGCGTCTCGATATATTATGCGCCTGAATCTGACCTCCGAGTGAAAAGTTATGACCATTTGAATTGCTCCAGAGCTTCCCTTGTTCAATTTCGAGCGTCTCGAGATATTATGCGCCTGAATCGGACCTCCGCTTAAAAAGTTATGACCGTTTGTATTTCTCGAGATCTTCCCTTGTTCAATTTTGAGTGTCTTGATATATTATGCGCCTGAATCGGACCTCCCAGTGAAAAGTTATGAACATTTGAATTTCTCGAGAGCTTCCGTTGTTCAATTTCTAGCATCTCCATATGTGATGCGCCTGCATTGGAACTCCGAGTTAAAAGTTAGGACCATTTGAATTGTTCAAGATCTTCCATTGTTCAATTTTGAGCGTCGCGATATATCATGCGCCTGAATCGGACCTCCGAGTGAAAAGTTATGATCATTTGAATTGCTCAAGAGCTTCCATTGTTCAATTTCGAGCGTCTCGATATTTTTTGTGCCGGAATCGGACCTCCGAGTTAAAAGTTATGACCATTTGAATTTCTCGAGAGCTTTCTTTGTTCAATTTCGAGCGTCTCTATATGTGATGCGCCTGAATCGGACCTCCAAGTGAAAAGTAATGACCATTTGAATTTCTCGAGAGCCTCCGTTGTTCAATTTCGGGCGTCTCGAGATATTATGCGCCTGAATCGGACCTCCGAGTGAAAAGTTATGACCATTTGAATTGCTCAAGATCTTCCATTGTTCAATTTCGAGCGTCTCACTATTTTATGCGCCTGAATCGGACCTCCGAGTTAAATGTTATGACCATTTGAATTTCTCGAGAGCTTCCGTTGTTCAATTTCGAGCGTCTCTATATTTGATGTGTCGCATCAGACCTCCGAGTTAAAAGTTATGACCATTTGAATTTCTCGAGAGCTTCAGTAGTTCAATTTCGAGCGTCTCGATATATTATGCGCCTGAATCGGACCTCCGAGTTAAAGTTTATGACCATTTGAATTTCTCAAGAGCTTCCGTTGTTCAATTTTGAGCGTCTCGATATATTATGCGCCTGAATCGGACCTCCGAGTTAAAAGTTATGACCATTTGAATTTCTCGAGAGCTTCCGTTGTTCAATTTCGAGCGTCTTCTCTATATGTGATGGGCCTGAATCGGAACCTCTTAGTCAAAAGTTATGACCATTTGAATTTCTCGACAGCTTCCGTTGTTCAATTTTGAGGATCTCGATATATTATTCGCCTGAATCGGACTTCCGAGTTAACAGTTATGACCATTTTAATTTCTCGAGAGCTTCTGTTGTTCAATTTCGAGAGTCTCGATATATTATGTGCCTGAATCGGACCTCCAAGTGAAAAGTTATGACCATTTGAATTGCTCAATAGCTTCCATTGTTCAATTTCGACCGTCTCAATATATTACGCGCCTGAATCGGACCTCCGAGTTAAAAGTTATGACCATTTGAATTGCTCAATAGCTTCCATTGTTCAATTTCGACCGTCTCAATATATTACGCGCCTGAATCGGACCTCCGAGTTAAAAGTTATGACCATTTGATTTTCTCGAGAGCTTCCGTTGTTTAATTTCGAGCTTCTCTATATGTGATGCGCTTGAATCGGACCTCCGTGTTAAAAGTTATGACCATTTGAATTTCTCGAGAGCTTTTGTTGCTCAATTTCGAGCATCTTTATATGTGATGCGCCTGCATCGGACCTCCGAGTGAAAATTTATGACCATTTGAATTTCTCGAAAGCTTTCATTGTTCAATTTCTAGCGTCTCGATATATTATGCGCCTAAATCCGACCTCCGAGTGAAAAGTTATGACCATTTGAATTGCTACAGAGCTTCCCTTGTTCAATTTCGAGCGTCTCGATATATTATGCGCCTGAATCGAACCTCCGAGCAAAAAGTTATAATCGTTTGTATTTCTAGAGTGCTTCCGTTGTTCAATTTTGAGTGTCTCGATATATTATGCGCCTGAATCGGACCTCCGAGTAAAGAGTTATGACCATTTGAATTTTTCGAGAGCTTCCGTTGTTCAATTTCGAGCGTCTCGATATATTATGCGCCTGAATCGGACCTCCGAGTTAAAAGTTTTGACCATTTGAATTTCTCCAGAGCTTCCGTTGTTCAATTTCGAGCGTCTCGATATATTATGCGCCTGAATCGAACCTCTGAGTGAAAAGTTATGACAATTTGAATTGCTCAAGATCTTCCATTGTTCAATTTCGAACGTCTCGATATTTTATGCGCCTGAATCGGACCTCCTAGTGAAAACTTATGACCATTTGAATTGCTCAAGAGCTTCCATTGTTAGATTTCGAGCGTCTTCTCTATATGTGTTGGGCCTGAATCGGACCTCTGAGTCAAAAGTTATGACCATTCGAATTTCTCGAGAGCTTCTGTTGTTTAATTTTGAAGGTCTCGATATATTATGCGCCTGAATCGGACCTCCGAGAGAAAAGTTATGACCATTTGAATTTCTCGAGAGCTTCGGTTCTTCAATTTCGAGGGTCTCGATATATTATGCGCTTGAATCTGACCTCCGTGTGAAAAGTTATGACCATTTGAATTTCTGGAGAGCTTACGTTGTTCAATTTCGACCGTCTCTATATGTGATGTGCCTGTATCGGACCTCCGAGTGAAAAGTAATGACCATTTGAATTTCTAGAGAGCTTCTGTTGTTCAAATTCGGGCGTCTTGATATATTATGCGCCTGAATCGGACCTCCGAATGATTAGTTATGACCATTTGAATTGCTCATGATCTTCCATTTTTAATTTCGAGCATATCGATATTTTATGTGCCTGAATCGGACCTCCGAGTTAAAAGTTATGACCATTTGAATTATTTGAGAGCATCCGTTGTTCAATTTCGAGCGTCTCAATATATTATGCGCCTGAATCGTACCTCCGAGTGAAAAGTTATGACCATTTGAATTTCTTGAGAGCTTCCGTTGTTCAATTTTGAGCGTCTCGATATATTACGCGGTTGAATCGGACCTCCGAGTGATTAGTTATGACCATTTGAATTGCTCAAGACCTTCCATTGTTCAATTTCGAGCGTCTCGATATTTTATGCGCCTGAATCGGAACTCTAAGTTAAAAGTTATGACCATTTGAATTTCTCGAGAGCTTCCGTTGTTCAATTTCGAGCGTCTCAATATATTTTGCGCCTGAATCGGACCTCCGAGTAAAAAGTTATGACCAATTGAATTTCTCAAGATCTTCCATTGTTCAATTTCAAGCATCGCGATATATTATTCGCCTGAATCGGACCTCCGAGTTAACAGTTATGACCATTTGAATTTCTCGAGAGCTTCCGTTGTTCAATTTCGAGAGTCTCGATATATTATGTGCCTGAATCGGACCTCCAAGTTTAAAAGTTATGACCATTTGAATTGCTCAATAGCTTCCATTGTTCAATTTCGACCGTCTCAATATATGACGCGCCTGAATCGGACCTCCGAGTTAAAAGTTATGACTATTTGATTTTCTCGAGAGCTTCCGTTGTTTAATTTCGAGCTTCTCTATATGTGATGCGCTTGAATCGGACCTCCGAGTTAAAAGTAATGACCATTTGAATTTCTCGAGAGCTTCCATTGTTCAATTTCGAGCGTCTCTATAAGTGATGCGTCTGCATCGGACCTCCGAGTTAAAAGTTATGACCATTTGAATTTCTCGAGAGCTTCTGTTGTTCAATTTCGGGCGTCTAGATATATTATGCGCCTGAATCGGACCTCCGAGTGAAAAGTTATGACCATTTGAATTGCTCAAGAGCTTCCATTGTTCAATTTCGAGCGTCTCGATATATTATGCGCCTGAATCGGACCTCCGAGTAAAAAGTTATGACCATTTGAATTTCTCGAGAGCTTTCGTTGTTCAATTTCGGGCGTCCTGAAATATTATGCGCCTGAATCGGACCTCCAAGTGAAAAGTTATGACCATTCGAATTGCTCAATAGCTTCAATTGTTCAATTTCGAGCGTCTCGATATATTATGCGCCTGAATCAGACCTTCGAGTAAAAAGTTATGACCGTTTGAATTTCTCGACAGCTTCCGTTGTTCAATTTCGAGTGTCTCGATATATTATGCACCTGAATCGGACATCCGAGTGAAAAGTTATGACCATTTGAATTTCTCGATAGCTTCCGTTGTTCAATTTCAAGCGTCTCGATATATTATGCGCTTGAATCGGACCTCCGAGTGAAAAGTTATGACCATTTGAATTGCTCCAGAGCTTCTCTTGTTCAATTTCGAGCATCTCGATATATTATGCGCCTGAATCTGACCTCCGTGTTAAAAGTTATGACCATTTGAATTTCTCGAGACCTTACGTTGTTCAATTCCGAGCTTCTCTATATGTGATGCGCCTGAATCGGACCTCCGATTGAAAAGTTATGACCATTTGAATTTCTCTAGAGCTTCAGTTGTTCAATTTTGAGTGTCTCGATATATTATACGCTTGAATCGGACCTCCCAGTCAAAAGTTTTGACCATTTGAATTTCTCGAGACCTTCAGTTGTTCAATTTCGAGCATCTCCATATGTGATGCGCCTACATCGGAACTCTGAGTTAAAAGTTATGACCATTTGAATTTCTCGAGAGCTTCCGTTGTTCAATTTCAGGCGTCTCGTTATATTATGCGTCTGAATCGGACCTCCGAGTGAAAAGTTATGACCAATTGAATTTCTCGAGAGCTTCCGTAGTTCAATTTCGAGCATCTCGATATATTATGCACCTGAATCGGACCTCCGAGCGAAAAGTTATGACCATTTGAATTTCTCAAGAGCTTCCGTTGTTCAATTTCGGGCGTCTCGATATATTATGCCCCTGAATCAGACCTCCGAGTGAAAAGTTATGACCATTTGAATTTCTCAAAATCTTCCATTGTTCAATTTCAAGTATCTCGATATATTATGCGCGTGAATCAGACCTCTGAGTTAACATTTATGACCATTTGAATTTCTCTAGAGCTTCCATTGTTCAATTTCGAGAGTCTCAATATATTATGTGCCTGAATCGGACCTCCAAGTGAAAAGTTATGACCATTTGAATTGCTCAATAGCTTCCATTGTTCAATTTCGAGCATCTCGATATATTACGTGATTGAATCGGACCTCCATGTTAAAAGTTATGACCATTTGAATTTTTTGTGAGCTTCCGTTGCTCAATTTCGAGCATCTGTATGTGTGATGCGCCTGCATCGGACCTCCGAGTTAAAAGTTATGACTGTTTGAATTTCTCGAGAGCTTCCATTGTTCATTTTCGAATGTCTCAATATATTATGCGCCTGAATCGGACCTCCGAGTTAAAAGTTATGACCGTTTGAATTTCTCGAGAGCTACCATTGTTCAATTTCGAGTGTCTCAATATATTATGCGCCTGAATCGGACATTCGAGTAAAACGTTATGACCGTTTGAATTTCTCGAGAGCTTCCGTTGTTCAATTTCGAGTGTCTCGATATATTATGCGCCTGAATCGGACATCCGAGTGAAAAGTTGTGAACAATTGAATTGCTCAAGAGCTTCCGCTGTTCAATTTCGAGCGTCTCGATATATTATGCGCCTGAATCGGAACTCAGAGTGAAAAGTTATGACCATTTGAATTGCTCAAGAGCTTCCCTAGTTCAATTTCGAGCGTCTCGATATATTATACGCCTGAATCGAACCTCCGAGTAAAAAGTTATGACCGTTTGTATTTCTCGAGAGCTTTCGTTGTTCAATTTCGAGTGGGTCGATATATTATACGCCTGAATCGGACCTCCTAGTGAAAAGTTATGACCATTTGAATTTCTCGAGAGCTTCTGTTGTTCAATTTCTAGCATCTCCATATGTGATGCGCCTGCATCGGAACTCCGAGTTAAAAGTTAGGACCATTTGCATTGCTCAAGATCTTCCATTGTTTAATTTTGAGCGTCTCGATATATTATGCCTTTGAAACGGACCTCTGAGTGAAAAGTTATGACCATTTGAATTGCTCAAGAGCTTCCATCGTTCAATTTCGAGCATCTCGATATTATATGTGCCTGAATCGGACCACCGAGTTAAAAGTTATGACCATTTGAATTTCACGAGAGCTTCCTTTGTTCAATTTCGAGCGTCTCTATATGTGATGCGCCTGAATCGGACCTCCGAGTGAAAAGTAATGACCATTTGAATTTCTTGAGAGCTTCCGTTGTTCAATTTCGGGCGTCTCGATATATTATGCCCCTGAATCGGACCTCCGAGTTAAAAGTTATGACTGTTTGAATTTCTCGAGAGCTTCCATTGTTCATTTTCGAATGTCTCAATATATTATGCGCCTGAATCGGACCTCCGAGTTAAAAGTTATGACCGTTTGAATTTCTCGAGAGCTACCCTTGTTCAATTTCGAGTGTCTCAATATATTATGCGCCTGAATCGGACATTCGAGTAAAAAGTTGTGACCGTTTGAATTTCTCGACAGCTTCCGTTGTTCAATTTCGAGTGTCTCGATATATTATGCGCCTGAATCGGACATCCGAGTGAAAAGTTGTGAACATTTGAATTGCTCAAGAGCTTCCGTTGTTCAATTTCGAGCGTCTCGATATATTATGCGCCTGAATCGGAACTCAGAGTGAAAAGTTATGACCATTTGAATTGCTCCAGAGCTTCCCTAGTTCAATTTCGAGCGTCTCGATATATTATACGCCTGAATCGAACCTCCGAGTAAAAAGTTATGACCGTTTGTATTTCTCGAGAGCTTCCGTTGTTCAATTTCGAGTGGGTCGATATATTATGCGCCTGAATCGGACCTCCTAGTGAAAATTATGACCATTTGAATTTCTCGAGAGCTTCTGTTGTTCAATTTCTAGCATCTCCATATGTGATGCGCCTGCATCGGAACTCCGAGTTAAAAGTTAGGACCATTTGCATTGCTCAAGATCTTCCATTGTTTAATTTTGAGCGTCTCGATATATTATGCCTTTGAATCGGACCTCTGAGTGAAAAGTTATGACAATTTGAATTGCTCAAGAGCTTCCATCGTTCAATTTCGAGCATCTCGATATTATATGTGCCTGAATCGGACCACCGAGTTAAAAGTTATGACCATTTGAATTTCACGAGAGCTTCCTTTGTTCAATTTCGAGCGTCTCTATATGTGATGCGCCTGAATCGGACCTCCGAGTGAAAAGTAATGACCATTTGAATTTCTTGAGAGCTTCCGTTGTTCAATTTCGGGCGTCTCGATATATTATGCCCCTGAATCGGACCTCCGAGTTAAAAGTTATGACTGTTTGAATTTCTCGAGAGCTTCCATTGTTCATTTTCGAATGTCTCAATATATTATGCGCCTGAATCGGACCTCCGAGTTAAAAGTTATAACCGTTTGAATTTCTCGAGAGCTACCATTGTTCAATTTCGAGTGTCTCAATATATTATGCGCCTGAATCGGACATTCGAGTAAAAAGTTGTGACCGTTTGAATTTCTCGAGAGCTTCCGTTGTTCAATTTCGAGTGTCTCGATATATTATGCGCCTGAATCGGACATCCGAGTGAAAAGCTGTGAACATTTGAATTGCTCCAGAGCTTCCCTAGTTCAATTTCGAGCGTCTCGATATATTATACGCCTGAATCGAACCTCCGAGTAAAAAGTTATGACCGTTTGTATTTCTCGAGAGCTTCCGTTGTTCAATTTCGAGTGGGTCGATATATTATGCGCCTGAATCGGACCTCCTAGTGAAAAGTTATGACCATTTGAATTTCTCGAGAGCTTCTGTTGTTCAATTTCTAGCATCTCCATATGTGATGCGCCTGCATCGGAACTCCGAGTTAAAAGTTAGGACCATTTGCATTGCTCAAGATCTTCCATTGTTTAATTTTGAGCGTCTCGATATATTATGCCTTTGAATCGGACCTCTGAGTGAAAAGTTATGACAATTTGAATTGCTCAAGAGCTTCCATCGTTCAATTTCGAGCATCTCGATATTATATGTGCCTGAATCGGACCACCGAGTTAAAAGTTATGACCATTTGAATTTCACGAGAGCTTCCTTTGTTCAATTTCGAGCGTCTCTATATGTGATGCGCCTGAATCGGACCTCCGAGTGAAAAGTAATGACCATTTGAATTTCTTGAGAGCTTCCGTTGTTCAATTTCGGGCGTCTCGATATATTATGCCCCTGAATCGGACCTCCGAGTTAAAAGTTATGACTGTTTGAATTTCTCGAGAGCTTCCATTGTTCATTTTCGAATGTCTCAATATATTATGCGCCGGAATCGGACCTCCGAGTTAAAAGTTATGACCGTTTGAATTTCTCGAGAGCTACCATTGTTCAATTTCGAGTGTCTCAATATATTATGCGCCTGAATCGGACATTCGAGTAAAAAGTTATGACCGTTTGAATTTCTCGAGAGCTTCCGTTGTTCAATTTCGAGTGTCTCGATATATTATGCGCCTGAATCGGACATCCGAGTGAAAAGTTGTGAACATTTGAATTGCTCAAGAGCTTCCGTTGTTCAATTTCGAGCGTCTCGATATATTATGCGCCTGAATCGAAACTCAGAGTGAAAAGTTATCACCATTTGAATTGCTCCAGAGCTTTCCTAGTTCAATTTCGAGCGTCTCGATATATTATACGCGTGAATCGAACCTCCGAGTAAAAAGTTATGACCGTTTGTATTTCTCGAGAGCTTCCGTTGTTCAATTTCGAGTGGGTCGATATATTATGCGCCTGAATCGGACCTCCTAGTGAAAAGTTATGACCATTTGAATTTCTCGAGAGCTTCTGTTGTTCAATTTCTAGCATCTCCATATGTGATGCGCCTGCATCGGAACTCCGAGTTAAAAGTTAGGACCATTTGCATTGCTCAAGATCTTCCATTGTTTAATTTTGAGCGTCTTGATATATTATGCATTTGAATCGGACCTCTGAGTGAAAAGTTATGACAATTTGAATTGCTCAAGAGCTTCCATCGTTCAATTTCGAGCATCTCGATATTATATGTGCCTGAATCGGACCACCGAGTTAAAAGTTATGACCATTTGAATTTCACGAGAGCTTCCTTTGTTCAATTTCGAGCGTCTCTATATGTGATGCGCCTGAATCGGACCTCCGAGTGAAAAGTAATGACCATTTGAATTTCTTGAGAGCTTCCGTTGTTCAATTTCGGGCGTCTCGATATATTATGCCCCTGAATCGGACCTCCGAGTTAAAAGTTATGACTGTTTGAATTTCTCGAGAGCTTCCATTGTTCATTTTCGAGCGTCTCAATATATTACGCGCCGGAATCGGACCTCCGAGTTAAAAGTTATGACCGTTTGAATTTCTCGAGAGCTACCATTGTTTAATTTCCAGCTTCTCTATATGTGATGCGCTTGAATCGGACCTCCGTGTTAAAAGTTATGACCATTTGAATTTCTCGAGAGCTTCCATTGCTCAATTTCGAACATCTCTATATGTGATGCGCCTGCATCGGACCTCCGAGTGAAAATATATGACCATTTGAATTTCTCGAGAGCTTTCGTTGTTCAATTTTAGCATCTCTATATGTGATGCACCTGCATCTGACCTCCGAGTTAAAAGTTATGACCATTTGAATTTCACGAGAGCTTTCGTTGTTCAATTTCGAGCGTCTTGATATGTTATGCCCCTGCATTGGACCTCCGAGTAAAACGTTATGACCGTTTGAATTTCTCGAGAGCTTCCTTTTTTAAATTTCGAGTGTCTCGATATATTATGTGCATGAATCAGACATCCGAGTGGAAAGTTATGACCATTTGAATTTCTCGAGAGCTTCCGTTGTTCAATTTCGGGCGTCTCAATATATTATACGCCTGAATCGGACCTCCGAGTGAAAAGTTATGACCATTTGAGTTTCTGGAGAGCATCCGATGTTCAATTTCGAGCGTCTCGATATATTATGCGCCTGAATCCGACCTCCGAGTGAAAAGTTATTACCATTTGAATTGCTCCTGAGCTTCCCTTGTTCAATTTCGAGCGTCTCGATATATTATACGCCTGAATTGAACCTCCGAGTAAAAAGTTATAATCGTTTGTATTTCTCGTGAGCTTCCATTGTTCAATTTCGAGCGTCTCGATATATCATGCGCCTGAATCGGACCTCCGAGTTAAAAGTTATGATCATTTGAATTGCTGAAGAGCTTCCATTGTTCAATTTCGAGCGTCTCGATATATTATGCGCCTGAATCGGACCTCCGAGTAAAAAGTTATGACCATTTGAATTGCTCCAGAGCTTCCCTTGTTCAATTTCGAGCGTCTCGATATATTATGCGCCTGAGTCGGACCTGCGAGTTAAAAGTAATGACCATTTGAATTGCTCAAGAGCTTCCGTTGTTCAATTTCGAGCGTCTCGATATATTATGCGCCTGAATCGGACATCCGAGTGAAAAGTTATGATCATTTGAATTGCTCAAGAGCTTCCGTTGTTCAATTTCAAGCGTCTCGAGATATTATGCGCCTGAATTGAACCGCCGAGTAAAAAGTTATAATCGTTTGTATTTCTCGTGAGCTTCCATTGTTCAATTTCGAGCGTCTTGATATATTATGCGCCTGAATCGGACATCCGAGTGAAAAGTTATGATCATTTGAATTGCTCAAGAGCTTCCGTTGGTCAATTTCGAGCGTCTCGATATATTATGCGCCTGAATCTGACCTCCGTGTGAAAAGTTATGACCATTTGAATTTCTCGAGAGCTTTCGTTGTTCAATTTCGATCGTCTTGATATGTTATGCGCCTGCATGGGACCTCCGAGTAAAAAGTTATGATCGTTTGAATTTCTCGAGAGCTTCCGCTGTTCAATTTCGAGTGTCTCGATATTTTATGCGCATGAATCAGACATTCGAGTGGAAAGTTATGACCATTTGAATTTCTCGAGAGCTTTCGTTGTTCAATTTCGGGCCTCTCGATATATTATACGCCTGAATCGGACCTCCGAGTGAAAATTTATGACCATTTGAATTTCTGAGAGCTTCCGATGTTCAATTTCGAGCGTCTCGATATATTATGCGCCTGAATCCGATCTCCGAGTGAAAAGTTATGACCATTTGAATTGCTCCAGAGCTTCCCCTGTTCAATTTCGAGCGTCTCGATATATTATGCGCCTGAGTCGGACCTCCGAGTTAAAAGTTATGATCATTTGAATTGCTCAAGAGCTTCCATTGTTCAATTTCGAGTGTCTCGATATATTATGCGCCTGAATCGGTCCTCTGAGTAAAAAGGTATGACCATTTGAATTGCTCCAGAGCTTCCCTTGTTCAATTTTGAGCGTCTCGATATATTATGCGCCTGAGTCGGACCTGCGAGTTAAAAGTAATGACCATTTGAATTGCTCAAGAGCTTCCGTTGTTCAATTTCGAGCGTCTCGATATATTATGCGCCTGAATCGGACATCCAAGTTAAAAGTTATGATCATTTGAATTGCACAAGAGCTTCTGTTGTTCAATTTCGGGCGTCTCTATATGTGATGCGCCTGAATCGGACCTCCGAGTGAAAAGTAATGACCATTTGAATTTCTCGAGAGCATCCGTTGTTCAATTTTGAAGGCCTCGATATATTATGCGCCTGTATCGGACCTCCGAGTGGAGAGTTATGACCATTTGAATTTCTCGTGAGCTTCCATTGTTCAATTTCGAGTGTCTCAATATATTATGCACCTGAATCAGACCTCCGAGTGAAAAGTTATCACCATTTGAATTGCTCGAGATCTTCCGTTGTTCAATTTTGAGTGTCTCGATATATTATGCGCCTGAATCGGACCTCTGAGAAAAGAGTTATGAACATTTGAATTTTTCGAGAGCTTCCGTTATTCAATTTCGCGCGTCTCGATATATTATGCGCCTGAATCGGACCTCCGAGTAAAAAGTTATGACCATCTGAATTTCTCGAGAGCTTCCGTTGTTTAATTTCGGGCGTCTCGATATATTATGCGCCTGAATTCGACATCCGAGTGAAAAGTTATGATCATTTTAATTGCTCAAGAGCTTCCGTTGTTCAATTTCTAGTGTCTCGATATATTATGCGCATGCATCGGACATCCGAGTGAAAAGTTATGATCATTTGAATTGCTCCAGAGCTTCCCCTGTTCAATTTCGAGCGTCTCGATATATTATGCGCCTGAGTCGGACCTCCGAGTTAAAAGTTATGATCATTTGAATTGCTCAAGAGCTTCCATTGTTCAATTTCGAGTGTCTCGATATATTATGCGCCTGAATCGGTCCTCCGAGTAAAAAGGTATGACCATTTGAATTGCTCCAGAGCTTCCCTTGTTCAATTTTGAGCGTCTCGATATATTATGCGCCTGAGTCGGACCTGCGAGTTAAAAGTAATGACCATTTGAATTGCTCAAGAGCTTCCGTTGTTCAATTTCGAGCGTCTCGATATATTATGCGCCTGAATCGGACATCCAAGTTAAAAGTTATGATCATTTGAATTGCTCAAGAGCTTCCGTTGTTCAATTTCGGGCGTCTCTATATGTGATGCGCCTGAATCGGACCTCCGAGTGAAAAGTAATGACCATTTGAATTTCTCGAGAGCATCCGTTGTTCAATTTTGAAGGCCTCGATATATTATGCGCCTGTATCGGACCTCCGAGTGGAAAGTTATGACCATTTGAATTTCTCGTGAGCTTCCATTGTTCAATTTCGAGTGTCTCAATATATTATGCACCTGAATCGGACCTCCGAGTGAAAAGTTATCACCATTTGAATTGCTCGAGAGCTTCCGTTGTTCAATTTTGAGTGTCTCGATATATTATGCGCCTGAATCGGACCTCTGAGAAAAGAGTTATGAACATTTGAATTTTTCGAGAGCTTCCGTTATTCAATTTCGCGCGTCTCGATATATTATGCGCCTGAATCGGACCTCCGAGTAAAAAGTTATGACCATCTGAATTTCTCGAGAGCTTCCGTTGTTTAATTTCGGGCGTCTCGATATATTATGCGCCTGAATTCGACATCCGAGTGAAAAGTTATGATCATTTGAATTGCTCAAGAGCTTCCGTTGTTCAATATCAAGTGTCTCGATATATTATGCGCATGCATCGGACATCCGAGTGAAAAGTTATGATCATTTGAATTGCTCCAGAGCTTCCCCTGTTCAATTTCGAGCGTCTCGATATATTATGCGCCTGAGTCGGACCTCCGAGTTAAAAGTTATGATCATTTGAATTGCTCAAGAGCTTCCATTGTTCAATTTCGAGTGTCTCGATATATTATGCGCCTGAATCGGTCCTCCGAGTAAAAAGGTATGACCATTTGAATTGCTCCAGAGCTTCCCTTGTTCAATTTTGAGCGTCTCGATATATTATGCGCCTGAGTCGGACCTGCGAGTTAAAAGTAATGACCATTTGAATTGCTCAAGAGCTTCCGTTGTTCAATTTCGAGCGTCTCGATATATTATGCGCCTGAATCGGACATCCAAGTTAAAAGTTATGATCATTTGAATTGCTCAAGAGCTTCCGTTGTTCAATTTCGGGCGTCTCTATATGTGATGCGCCTGAATCGGACCTCCGAGTGAAAAGTTATGACCATTTGAATTTCTCGAGAGCATCCGTTGTTCAATTTCGAGCGTCTCGAGATATCATGCACCTGAATCGGACCTCCGAGTGAAAAGTTATCACCATTTGAATTGCTCGAGAGCTTCCGTTGTTCAATTTTGAGTGTCTCGATATATTATGCACCTGAATCGGACCTCCGAGTGAAAAGTTTTGACCATTTGAATTTCTTGAGAGCTTCCGTTGTTCAATTTTGAGCATCTCGATATATTATGCACCTGAATCTGACCTCCGTGTGAAAAGTTATGACCATTTGAATTTCTTGAGAGCTTACGTTGTTCCATTTCGAGCGTCTCTATATGTGACGCGCCTGAATCGGACCTCTGATTGAAAAGTAATGACCATTTGATTTTCTCGAGAGCTTCCATTGCTCAATTTCGAGGGTCTCGATATAATATGCGCCTGAATTGGACCTGCGAGTGGAAAACTATGACTATTTGAATTTCTCGAGTGCTTCCGTTGTTCAATTTCGAGCAACTCTATATGTGATGCGCTGGCATCGGACCTTCGAGTTAAAAGTTATGACCATTTGAATTTCACGAGAGCTTCCGTTGTTCAATTTCGAGCGTCTCGATATATTATGCCCCTAAATCTGATCACCAAGTGAAAAATTATGACCATTTGAATTTCTCGAGAGCTTCCATTGTTCAATTTCGAGTGTCTCAATATATTATGCACCTGAATCGGACCTCCGAGTGAAAAGTTTTGACCATTTGAATTTCTTGAGAGCTTCCGTTGTTCAATTTTGAGCATCTCGATATATTATGCGCCTGATTCGGACCTCCGAGTTAAAAGTTATGACCATTTGAATTTCTCGAGAGCTTCCGTAGTTCAATTTTGAGCGTCTCGATATATTTTGCGCCTGATTCGGACCTCCGAGTTAAAAGTTATGACTATTTGAAAATCTCGAGAGCTTCCATTGTTCAATTTCGAGCGTCTCAATGTATTATGCGCCTAAATCAGAACTCCGAGTTAAAAGTTATGACCATATGAATTTCTCGAGAGCTTCCGTTGTTCAATTTCGAGCGTCTCGATATATTATGTGCCTGAATCGGACCTCCGAGTGAAAAGTTATGACCATTTGAATTGCTCAATAGTTTCCATTGTTCAATTTCGAGCGTCTCGATATATTATACGCCTGAATCGGACCTCCGAGTTAAAAGTTATGACCATTTGAATTTCTCGAGAGCTTCCGTTGTTAAATTTTGAGCATCTCTATATGTGATGCGCCTGAATCGGACCTCCGTGTAATTAGTTATGACCATTTGAATTGCTCATCATCTTCCATTGCTCAATTTCGAGCGTCTCAATATATTATGCGCCTGAATCAGACCTTCGAGTAGATAGTTATGACCATTTGAATTTCTAGAGAGCTTCCGTTGTTCAATTTCGAGCGTCTCAATATATTATGCGCCTGAATCGGACTTCCGAGTGAAAAGTTATGACCAATTGAATTTCTCAAGATCTTCCATTGTTCAATTTCAAGCATCTCGATATATTATGTGCCTGAATCGGACCTCCGAGTTAACAGTTATGACCATTTGAATTTCTCAAGAGCTTCCGTTGTTCAATTTCGAGAGTCTCGATATATTATGTGTCTGAATCGGAACTCCAAGTGAAAAGTTATGACCATTTGAATTGCTCAATAGCTTCTATTGTTCAATTTCGATCGTCTCAATATATTACGCGCCTAAATCGGACCTCCGAGTTAAAAGTTATGACCTTTTGAATTTCTCGAGAGTTTCCGTTGTTTAATTTTGAGCTTCTCTATATGTGATGCGCTTGAATCGGACCTCCGTGTTAAAAGTTATGACCATTTGAATTTCTCGAGAGCTTCCGTTGCTCAATTTCGAGCTTCTCTATATGTGATGCGCTTGAATCAGACCTCCGTGTTAAAAGTTATGACCATTTGAATTTCTCGAGAGCTTTCGTTGTTCAATTTCTAGCATCTCTATATGTGATGCGCCTAAATCGGACCTCCGAGTTAAAAGTCATGACAATTTGATTTTCTCGAGAGCTTCCGTTGTTCAATTTCGAGCGTCTTGATAAATTATGTGCCTGAATCGGACCTCCGAGTAAAAAGTTATGACCGTTTGAATTTCTCGAGAGCTTCCGTTGTTCAATTTCGACTGTCTCGATATATTATGCGCCTGAATCAGAAATCCGATTGGAAAGTTATGATCATTTGAATTTCTCGAGAGCTTCCGTTGTTCAATTTCGGGCGTCTCGATATATTATACGCCTGAATCGGACCTTCGAGTGAAAAGTAATGACCATGTGAATTTCTGGAGAGCTTCCGATGTTCAATTTCGAGCATCTCTATATGTGATTCGCCTCCATCGGACCTCCGAGTTAAAAGTTATGACCATTTGAATTTCACGAGAGCTTCCGTTGTTCAATTTCGAGTGTCTCGATATATTATGCTCCTGAATCTGACCTCCGTGTGAAAAGGTATGACCATTTGAATTTCTCGAGAGCTTACGTTGTTCAATTCCGAGCGTCTCTATATGTGATGCGCCTGAATCGGACCTCCGATTGAAAAGTAATGACCATTTGAATTTCTCGAGAGCTTCCATTATTCTATCACGAGGGTCTCGATATATTATGCGCCTGAATCGGACCTCCGAGTGAAAAGTAAGGATCATTTGAATTTCATGGGAACTTCTGTTGTTCAATTTCGAGCGTCTCGATATATTATGCGCCTGAATCTGACCTCCGTGTGAAAAGTTATGACCATTTGAATTTCTCGAGAGCTTACGTTGTTCAATTTCGAGCGTCTCTATATGTGATGCGCCTGAATCGGACCTCCGATTGAAAAGTTATGACCATTTGATTTTCTCTAGAGCTTTAGTTGTTCAATTTTGAGTGTGTCGATTATGCGCCTGAATCGGACCTCCTAGTGAAAAGTTATGACCATTTGAATTTCTAGAGAGCTTCAGTTGTTCAATTTCGAGCATCTCCATATGTGATGTGCCTGCATCGGAACTCCGAGTTAAAAGTAATGACCATTTGAATTTCTCGAGAGCTTCCGTTGTTCAATTTCGAGCGTCTCGATACATTATGTGCCTGAATCTGACCTCTGAGTGAAACGTTATGACCATTTGAATTTCTCGAGAGCTTCCGTTGTTCAATTTCGGGCGTCTCGATATATTATGCCCCTGACTCGGACCTCCGTGTGAAAAGTTATGACCATTTGAATTTCTCGAGAGCTTACGTTGTTCCATTCCGAGCATCTCTATATGTGACGCGCCTGAATCGGACCTCCGATTGAAAAGTAATGACCATTTGAATTTCTCGAGAGCTTCCATTGCTCAATTTCGAGGGTCTTGATATATTATGCGCCTGAATCTGATCTCTGAGTGAAAAGTTATGACCATTTGAATTTCTCGACAGCTTCCGTTGTTCAATTTCGAGTGTCTCGATATCTTATGCGCCTGAATCAGACATCCGATTAGAAAGTTATGACCATTTGAATTTCTCGAGAGCTTCCATTGTTCAATTTCGGGCGTCTCGATATATTATACGCCTGAATCAGACCTTCGAGTGAAAAGTAATGACCATGTGAATTTCTGGAGAGCTTTCGTTGTTCAATTTTGGGCGTCTCGATATATTATGCGCCTGAGTCGGACCTGCGAGTTTAAAGTAATGACCATTTGAATTGCTCAAGAGCTTTCGTTGTTCAATTTCGAGCGTCTCGATATATTATGCGCCTGAATCGGACATCCGAGTGAAAACTTATGATCATTTGAATTGCTCAAGAGCTTCCGTTGTTCAATTTCGAGCATCTCGATATATTATGCGCCTGAATCGGACCTCCGAGTGAAAAGTTATGACCATTTGAATTGCTCAAGAGCTTCCATTGTTCAATTTCGAGCGTCTCGAGATATCATGCGCCTGAATCGGACCTCCGAGTTAAAAGTTATGATCATTTGAATTGCTCAAGAGCTTCCATTGTTCAATTTCGAGCGTCTCGATATATTATGCCCCTGAATCGGACCTCCGAGTGAAAAGTAATGACCATTTGAATTGCTCAAGAGCTTTCATTGTTCAATTTCGACCGTCTCGATATTTTATGTGCCTGAATCGAACCTCCGAGTTAAAAGTTATGACCATTTGAATTTCTCGAGAGCTTCCTTTGTTCAATTTCGAGCGTCTCTATATGTGATGCGCCTGAATCGGACCTTCGAGTTAAAAGTTATGACCATTTGAATTTCTTGAGTGCTTCCGTTGTTCAATTTCGAGCGTCTCTATATGTGATGCGTCTGCATCGGACCTCCGAGTTAAAAGTTATGACCATTCCAATTTCACGAGAGCTTCCGTTGTCTAATTTCGGGCGTCTCGATATATTATGCACCTGAATCTGACCTCCGTGTGAAAAGTTATGACCATTTGAATTTCTCGAGAGCTTACGTTGTTCCATTTCGAGCGTCTCTATATGTGACGCGCCTGAATCGGACCTCCGATTGAAAAGTAATGACCATTTGAATTGCTCAAGAGCTTCCATTGTTCAATTTCGACCGTCTCGATATTTTATGTGCCTGAATCGGACCTCCGAGTGAAAAGTTATGACCATTTGAATTTCTTGAGAGCTTCCTTTGTTCAATTTCGAGCGTCTCTATATGTGATGCGCCTGAATCGGACCTTCGAGTTAAAAGTTATGACCATTTGAATTTCTTGAGTGCTTCCGTTGTTCAATTTCGAGCGTCTCTATATGTGATGCGTCTGCATCGGACCTCCGAGTTAAAAGTTATGACCATTCGAATTTCACGAGAGCTTCCGTTGTCCAATTTCGGGCGTCCCGATATATTATGCACCTGAATCTGACCTCCGTGTGAAAAGTTATGACCATTTGAATTTCTCGAGAGCTTACGTTGTTCCATTTCGAGCGTCTCTATATGTGACGCGCCTGAATCGGACCTCTTATTGAAAACAAATGACCATTTGAATTGCTCAAGAGCTTCCATTGTTCAATTTCGACCGTCTCGATATTTTATGTGCCTGAATCGGACCTCCGAGTTAAAAGTTATGACCATTTGAATTTCTCGAGAGTTCCTTTGTTCAATTTCGAGCGTCTCTATATGTGATGCGCCTGAATCGGACCTTCGAATTAAAAGTTATGACCATTTGAATTTCTTGAGTGCTTCCGTTGTTCAATTTCGAGCGTCTCTATATGTGATGCGTCTGCATCGGACCTCCGAGTTAAAAGTTATGACCATTTGAATTTCACGAGAGCTTCCGTTGTCCAATTTCGGGCATCTCGATATATTATGCACCTGAATCTGACCTCCGTGTGAAAAGTTATGACCATTTGAATTTCTCAAGAGCTTACGTTGTTCCATTTTGAGCGTCTCTATATGTGACGCGCCTGAATCGGACCTCCGATTGAAAAGTAATGACCATTTGAATTTCTCGAGAGCTTCCATTGCTCAATTTCGAGGGTCTCGATATATTATGCGCCTGAATTGGACCTCCGAGTGAAAAACTATGACTATTTGAATTTCTCGAGTGCTTCCGTTGTTCAATTTCGAGCATCTCTT